>NC_056729.1:1389231461-1389528961 GCF_019279795.1 Protopterus annectens
TTTGAAGACGCTTTATTTTTGGATTCTGGAGCCTACCCTCAGCAGTTTTGTTTGGATTTGTGTGCTTATTTCGTATTTCTGCAGAGGTGCCTGGTGTTCTTTTGGGATTTTTTATCTAGTCTTGATTAAGAAATTAACTTTCTTGGGTGGCATAAGCCAGGGAACCTTGTTGGCTAGGCTTACTTAGGCCCTTGGGTCAACAGCCTAGTACCTACCTATGAACCTATAAAGTTGTAGCGCAGAGACTGATTTGACAGTGCAGATTATAGTAGAATCATCTGCATATTGGCTAACAGTGCCATGGGTAAGAGTGGCATGGAAGTTGTTGATGAATATACTGAATAGGAGGGAACTCAATACAGATCCCTCCGGTACATCTGTAGTTGTGTTGAGGAAAGGAGAGAAGGAATGTTGCCATATAGTCAACTGTTGCATTTTGGTAAGATAGTTAGAAAATGAGTGCAAGATTGGGGGTGAGATACCTAGGTTGGAGAGTCTGGTGAGCAGAAGTTAGTGGGAAACCGTATCGAAGTCTTCTGATAGGTCGAGAAAGAGTGCAAAGACCATGTAACCAGCATCACGAGCGCCACTAACTGTGTCCATAAAGGAAATGAGAGTGGTGCTAGTACTATATCCTGGCCTAAAGCCATGCTGAGTGGGGGATAGGATTTGGTTTTTAACCAGATAATCAAGGAGCTGAATGTGAACACATTTATTTTATAGATGTGAGAAAGAATGGCGAAGGGTCAGAAATTAGAGATTTCAGAGTTGTTACCACTTTTATGAAGTGGGAGAATAAATGCTTTTTTACCAGACATCTGGTATAAGTGACTCCTGAATAGACCTAATGATGAGAATGGTGATGGGGTAGGCAATGGAAGACGCAGATAGTTGTAAGAATTCTGCAGGTAAGTTAGCTGGTGCATTAGTACATGCTTTCAGTTTATTAAGGATTTTTTTCATGGTGGAGGTTGGTATAGGTGAGAATGTAAAAGTAGGTAGAAGAAAAGTAGAGGAATGTCATGATGATGGGTTCTGGTGGGTTGGTATCTATTTACAGATTTTACATATACACACACACACACACACACACACCTATATATATATATATATATATATATATATATATATATATATATATATATATATATATATATATATATATATATATATATATATATATATATATATATATATATATATATATGTATATATATATATATATATATATATATATATATATATATATATATAAATATATATGGATTCACTTTATAATCTCGAAATACTGAAATATCGAATTTCATTATTTCGAGACTATAAAGCCGAAAACTCACAAACACAAAAAAACAAAACCACGAAATTCAAAAACGCGAACATAAACAAACACTACACCACACATACAAACACAAATACACCTACCTCCCGACATTACAAAAAATGCAAAACAACACACACGAACATAACAAAACAAACACACACACCTACTCTTCCTAAAATAAGCAGAGGGCAAGCCCCCCTGCACCCCCACACCTCCACTACTTATATATACTAACTCTGAGGCCGCACTAAACACCGAAAGACAGAAAACCCACTACTACACATTCTACACCCCCCTTGCACAAACACACATCACATACATACAAACGACAACACTGACACACTCACACTCTTATCTACCTACGCTAACCCACACCTAACACTCCTCAGCACATTCACATACACACAAACCCTCCCCATACACACATATATTTTTATATTTATCTTTTTTTTAAATAAAAACTGATAGAAGAGTAAGACAAGCCGTAGGAAAGATAGTAAAGTAACTTGTACAGATATTGCAAAACCTGAGAAACACTAGAACTGAATCGGTGTTGGTTATGTTGTTGACACCAACTAGAAAACCTTTTCCATTTGCACAAACATGATTTTCTAGTAGCAAGGCTTTGCCTCCATTAGTACTTGCTGCGCATCCTCAGTAAACAGGTGCCTAAAGGTATTAAGAATCTATTATCCAGGCAGTCAGTTGAAGTGGTTTGGGGTTGGAATGCATTGGGCATCCCTGTTCTTGTGTGAGTAGATCCAGTCTGTGAAGAAGCTTGTGGTAACTGCCTCTGGCCAACTCAAAAAAATGGGAGAACTGTTTTCTTGGTCAGAAGGCAGTCACCACAATGATATAGGAGATTCCTTCTGGATTGTCAGATATCAGTGGAAATGATGGAAAAGCATACAGGAACATCCCCATCCAAGGAAAAAAAAAGAAAAGGCATTTATCTTCCAGGTCTTCTTGTGTAGAATCCTTGAGCAGAATCTTGCTAGCTGACTATTCAGATAGGAGGTAAAAAGTTCTGCTTGAGGAACTCTCCACAGATGAATCAAATCTTGGAAGACCCCCTGGTCTAGTTTCCATTCATCAGGGTCTGCCTTTGTCTGCCACACAATTTTGCTCTGATGGAATATAGGATGCCTGTAGAGTGAACCTGTGCTGTACAGCTATATAAAGAAGTTATGTCTTACCATAATGTTCCATCTCTGTTGTTGAACTTCACTAATCCTTGACTCTGGGCTAGGTTCCGAGCCTCGGAACCGACTCAGCCATTTTCCCAGCTCGCGCCTCCCAAAACTCTCAAGCTAGGCTCTACCCATAATGATCCTCACTAAATTACCTCAGATCGAGTTTGCCTACAATAGTAACAGACAGACCAGTAATAAATAAGAGACAATATATGAGTCCCTATTATGAAGCCAGTCTTTGGGAATATTCAGTCCACTAAGAGTCAGGCAGGGGAAGGGGGGGGGGGATGTCAAGGATTAGTGAAGATCCACAACACAGATGAAATGTTATGGTAAGACATAACTTCTTTATCTGATGTTGTCAATCTTCAAGTAATCCTTGACTGTGAGACAGAGTCCCTAGCTACCTGAATCTTGGGAGGTCTCATGAAAGAATATTCCTGAGCACCATCGAAGTGAATGATGCACGTTCCCCAGAGACCTGGTCCAGTTTGTATTGAGTAGTAAAAGTATGAGGAAATGCCCATGTAGCTGCTGCACAAATGTCATTTAAAGAAGCTCTAGCATGGAAAACTGCAGAAACTGCTACAGCTCTAGTTGAATGGGCTTTCACAGGATGTGGTGGGTGAAGTCCCTTTGAGTGATTAATAAAAGTGATACAATCCCTAAGCCATTTAGCTAAGGTAACCTTAGAAACTGGGTTACCGAAGGAAATTGAGGAAAAGATCACAAACAGTTGCTTGGATTTTCTGATGTCCTTTGTTCTGTGAAGGTAAAAACTTAATTGCCTGTGGACATCCAAAAAAGTGCAACCACTACTCTCCCTTACTAGAGAAATTAGGGGAAAAGACTGTAGATGTAAGGTTTGAATGATATTTGATTCCGAAACAACCTTTGGCAGAAAAGATGAATTCGTCCTGAAGGAGACCATGTCCTGTCCTTATAAAATATTAAACAGGTGGGCGTGCAGGACAAGGCTTCAATTTTCGATATTCTTTTGGCTGAAGATAGCTATCAAAAACAAAGTTTTCCAAGTCAAAAACTTTAAATCATAAGTTGCCGAAGGTTCAAAAGGGGACAAAATGAGGGACTGTAGGACCAAGGATAAATCCCATGGAGCAATGGGTTCTTTAAATGGAGGTCTTAGCATTAAGGTTCCTTTCAAAAAAGGCCTTACAAAGTTTATGAGGCATAAGTGAAGAACCATCAAAACCAACATGGAAACTAGACATTGCAGCAAGATATACTCGAATGGTAGAAGCTGAAGAGCCAGACTAATAAAGAAACGCTAGAAAAATCTAAAACTTTACCCACGGGTGCTGCATAGGGATTGATATTACTGTCAAGCGACCATCTAGCAAACTTTATCCATTTGTTATGGTACAGCTTTCTAGCTGAAGGCTTGTGGTGGGCCAAAATAATTTGTCGGACCGGGGAAGTAAGAGAGAAATGCCTGGCAATCATGGGACCTGGAGAAGCCATGCAGTGATCTTGAGATGCTCGAGATTTGGATGAACCATTCCTTCTGGGTGAGATAACAGGTCTGGAGCTGGGTACAGAATCCAAGGTTTCCAAAGTAGGTGAGGCCAATGGAAGGGAAACCAAACTTGTTGAGGCCAGAATGGAGCAATGAGGATTACTCTGTTCTTCAACCTCTTGGTTCCTTTAGAAACTGATATATCGGAGGAGTCGAGGGAAAGACATACACAAGACGGGGGGGGGGGTGCGATTGTGGAGAACAGCGTCCCTGGGATGCAAATAGATCGCAGCAAGGTTAACCCCAGTGGTGGAATATCTTTTCCACCACTACTGGATTGAGAGACCACTTGTGAGGCATTAGGATAGTTCTGCTCAACATGTCTGCAATCACACTGGAGCTCCCCAGAATGTGCACTGCCATTAGAAAGCGGATGGAAGAAATTGCCAACTGCCATACTCTGACAGCTTCCTGACAAAGCGGGTAAGACTTGGTCCCCCTTGTTTGTTGATGTACCAGACTACCAACATGTTGTCTGCATTACCACTGTTCCAAAGGGGAGGGTATCTTGAAGTGCTTGCAACGCTAAGAGCACCGCCCTCATCTCTAGGACACTGATATGCAAATTCGCCTCCATCTGGGACCAAGTGCCTTGAACTACCCTTCCCAGATAATGCCCCCCCCCCCAATCTGGGGAGCATCCGTGGTCACAGTGGCTTGGGGCTGAGGTAGGTCAAAGGGATGGCCTGACAAGATTTTGTGAGAAATGAGTCACCGACAGGTCTTGCTTGCAATGATTAGCGATCAAAATCTGATGAGACATTGGTTGGTTTAATAATGACCACTGGGAGGCCAGAAGCCACTGAAGAATCTGAGTGTGATACCACACCATGGGAACTAGGGTAATAGAGGCTGCCATTGACCCTAGAGCCTGCAGGATGAGTCTTGCTGGAACACTTCTGTTCTGAATGATGTGGTTTACTTGTTATCTGATCCTCTGGAACCTTTCTAATGGGAGTGATGCAAATCCCGTGACTGTGTCTAGTATAGCTCTAATGAATTCCAGCTGTTATGCGGGTTCTAAATGGGATTTTTCATAATTTACTGTGATTCCTAAAGGTGGGGCAAAGATGAAGGGTGTAATCTCTTGCCTTTACGAGTTGACGCCTGATGAGAGCGGTAAGAAGCAGTTGCTGAGATATGGAGAAACTCAGAACTTTAGCAATCTGAGATGAGCTGCTAAAACTGCCATGCATTTGGTAAACACCCTGGGGGCTGTGGTGAGGCCAAAGGGTAGTGCCCTGAACTGATAGCGACTGGCTCCCAACCGGAAGCGCAGGAATCTCCTGGAGCACTTGTCCATTTTTATGTGATAATATGCATCTTGAAGATATACTGAACATATCCAGTCGTCTTTTTCCAGAAACGGAAGTATTGACTGTACCGAGACCATCTGGAATTTGGTTTGTTGAACTGATTTGTTCAACTGGCTGAGATCCAAAATGGGTCTCCAGTCCCATTTTTTTGGGTACTAAAAAGAACCTTGAGTAGATTCTGGATCCTCTCTGGTCTGGTAGGACTGAGTGAATGATGCTTTTGTAGAGAAGTTTTTGGATTTCTAAGACTGCTGCTTCCCTGTGACTGGGTGGAATGTCTGGGAGTCTTTTTTGTTTTATTGAAAGAGGAATGATGTAATCTCTGGAAATCATCCCCTGCACCCATTTGTCAGTTGTCATTTGTAGCCAGACAGATTGGTACAGGGATAATTGTCCCCTGACTGCCTCCAGAGGAAGGCAATTGGGCCTCCATTCGGGAGCACTGCTAGGAGTTACCCCTGGTTCTGTGGGCCACTTCTGCCTCTTGGACGGCATCTTCCATTATTACCTCCGTCTCTGCCCTGGGAGAAATCCTTGCCACGTGAGTCTTGGAAAGGCCCTTGGGACTTTTTGAACAATAGCTTCCCACTTCTCTGGTTCCTAGAGTAGGGCCATTGAAGAGTGGAGAAACGTATTCCCACAGCAGAAAGAGTATTCCCATCTTTCTCACATCTGGCTAGTGTGTCTTTAACTTGGGTCCAAACAGAGGTCAAATGCAGCATTGACGAAAGAAGATTTAAATGGCTCCATAAAGTCACACAAGCGCATCCAGGCATCTCTCCTGATGGCTACGCTTGAACCTACTGCTCCTGTCGTCCTTTCAGCTGCATGAGCAATTAGCCTCATGGATGAAATGGAAATCAATTCAAGGGTGGCAAGCTGAGAGGTAAACTTATCTCAAACCTCTTCAGCTACTGCTTCTGTGAGAGTGCCTGAAAGCTCTTTGCTCAGATCTCTCTGCAGCCTTGTGAAGTGTGCCATATAATTCAAGGACCTGAGAGTGAAGGTTGATGAAACATATGCCCGCTTCCCATACCTATCCATACTCCTAGACTCCTTGTTAGGAGGATGGATAGTAGGACTTTCTTCTGCAAGTTTCTTTTTGGTGGCTGCTGCTACCACCATGGTATCGAAAGGAATGCCCATGGCCCAATGTTGCACATCCTTAGGGGCAGACAGAATCCGGTCAGGTCTCTTAGGGATCAGCTCGATGGAGTCAGGAATCCTCCAAGCTTGCTGACCGATCAGTTTAATAAGATCATCAGCAGGTGGAGAGATCCAACAGGTAGACGGCTGGCATGGAAAGCCTACACGTATACCGATTCCTCTGAGGAAGGTTAAAGGGAAGTCCAGCCACCCCTCTGTTTCAGGATATCTAGGATGTCCCCGAAAAAAATATCATCAGTGAGTGACCTAGGGGAACCTTCCTCTTCATCGAAATCAGGGTCTATATTATATTTTTGAAAGTTTCAAACATTGAACACCATATGGTTGACACCAATCAGCAATGTTTGAAATTTCGAAAATATAATAAAAAAATAAAAATAAAAAAATAGAAGTTATGTTTTACCATAACGTTCCATTATAGTTGTCTTCTTCTCGCCTTCTTCTTGCTGGATGGGTTCGGAGCCGACCTCGGCTCCGACTCGGCCACTCTAAAAGCTCGAGAGTTGGTTCCACCGGCTCGAGGCTCCCCTTATATCCCACAATGCTAGGCGAGAGTTACCTCAGATCTCGTTTGTAAGCTAACCCCAGCTTATAATAGTAACAGAACAACTATAAACAGAGTCCACCTCTAACAACAGGGAGAAAGAAGGGTGACCTACATCCTGATCCAGGAAATATGCACAACAGCATATGCCTAAGAAAAGAGGTGGTAGAAAGAGAGGTCACAATCACAACTCCTCTAGGTCTGTCCAGGCCAGGGGGAAGGAGGGTGGGACGCAAGAAGAAGGCGAGAAGAAGACAACTAACATGGAACGTTATGGTAAGAACATAACTTCTATATGTTAAGTTGTCTATCTCGCCTTCATTCTTGCTGGATGGGACCGCGTCCCTAGCACCTTGTCCCGGGTGGCCTAACGGAACAGACTCCTGAGAACAGTGGAACCAAAGTTAGCTCTATGCCTAGAAGCTAAATCCAACTTATAATGAGAAATGAAAGTGTGAGGAGTAGCCCAAGTAGCCGCTGCACAAATGGTGTCAATAGGCAGTCTGTCTTGGAAGGCTATGGAAGTAGCCAAAGCTCTGGTGGAATGGGCCTTAGGTTTGTTAGGCAGCCTTTGGTGTCTAATTTCATAAACAAGCCAAATCAGAGATGTTAGCCATCTAGATAATGATACCTTTGAAACTGAAAGTCCCTTTCTGCCTTCTGCATAGGAGACAAACAGCTGGTCAGATTTTCTGAATTGTTTTGTTCTATCCAAATAGTACCTTAACTGACGATGAACATCTAGCCAGTGTAATTTTTGTTCAGACCTATTGGAATATTCTGGAAAAAACACAGGGAGGTCAATACTTTGATTTAGATTAGACGTCGAGGCTATCTTAGGCAAAAAGGACGGATTGGTTCGTAAGGATACCCTGTCCTTATGGAACAACAGATAAGGAGGTCGACAGCTGAGTGCATGAAGTTCCGAAACTCTTCTAGCTGAAGTAATAGCTACCAGAAAGAGCGTTTTCCATGATAGCAATTTTAAAGAACAGGAGGCTGCAGGTTCGAAAGGGGAAAGAATTAAAGAACTCAGAACTAAATTTAGGTCCCATGGAGGAGGAGGATTTCTTATAGGAGGTCTGAGAAGAAAAACTCCTTTCAAAAAGGCCTTGCAAAGTTTGTGGGACATTAAGGCAGACTCAGAAATACCCACATGAAAGTTAGAAATAGCTGCCAATTGAACTTTAAGAGTAGAAGGAGATGAACCTGCATGGAAGAGTTCAGCTAGAAAATCAAGGACTATCTGGATAGAAGCAGTGAAAGGATCTATGTGCCTTCCTTGAGCCCAATATGTGAAGCGTTTCCACTTACTCAAATAAATCTTCCGAGTGGAAGATTTATGGGAAGCTATCAAAATATCTCGAACGGAGTGAGATAATTGAGGAAGCCTGGCTAAGGTTGGAATTGGAGGAACCAAGCAGTGAGGTTCAGAGAGGGGAGGGAGCGATGAAACTGACCCGACTGATGGATCAAAAGATCTGGAACTAGGTCCAGATGCCAAGGTCGCTCCAATAGAAATTGATGTAGAAAGGGGAACCACACCTGTCGAGGCCAGTAAGGAGCAATGAGGATCAACGAGGCCTTCTGAACGATAGCTTTCTGTATCACTTGAGAGATTAGTGGGAAGGGGGGAAATGCATACAGAAGTCCCCGGGGCCAAACTTGGACTAGAGCGTCTCTGCTGGGATGGCCTGGTAAAGGGAAAAGAGTGAAATAATCTCTGCACTTGCTGTTTTGGGGAGTAGCAAAAAGATCGCAGCAAGGCTGACCCCACTTGAGAAAAATTTCTCTCACAACAGAGTCTTTCAGAGACCACTCGTGAGGCATGAGAATAGCTCTGCTCAACTTGTCCGCGATTTGATTGGACTTCCCAGGGATGTGAGTTGCTATCAGAAACCGCTGAGAAGAAATCGCCCATTGCCACAATCTGAGTGCTTCTCGACACAGGGGGTAGGACCTGGTTCCGCCTTGTTTGTTGATGTACCACACTACAGACATATTGTCTGTCTGGATTGCAATCGTTCCGAAGGGAAGAGAGTCTTGAAGGGCTTGCAACGCTAAAAGCACTGCTCTCATCTCCAGAACATTTATGTGCAAGTGGCATTCGTCTGGTTGCCATGTGCCCTGGACCGTCCTGCCCTGATAATGCCCCCCCCACCCGATCAGGGAGGCGTCCGTTGTCAGAGTAGCAACCGGAGGGAGGAACAAAGGGTCTTCCCAACAAGAGCTGAGGGAAGACATCCACCACATGAGATGATTCCTGCACGCCTGCGTGATCATAATGGTGTGGGACATTGGAAGTTGCTGGTATGACCATTGTGTAAAGAGCATCCATTGAAGGATTCGCATGTGGAATCTGGCTAATGGAAGCAGAGGTATGGCCGCCATAATTCCCAACACTTTCAGAACTAACCTGGCTTTGATTCTGTTGTTGTTGAAAAGGAGTGAGACCAGTTTGTGTATGTCTGTTATTCTCTGATCTGTTAGCCTGCAGACATGTCTACTGTGTCTAGATTTGCCTATGAAGGTAATAGTACGACAAGGCGACAAAACAGACTTTTCGCAATTTATTGAAATGCCTAACTTTTGACAAATGCGAAGGTGTAATCTCTGGCCATCAGAAGGAGATGCTTGGTGGGAGCTGTGAGGAGCCAGACGTCCAAATATGGAAACACCTGGAATCCTTGTCGTCTCAGGTGAGAAGCTACCACTGCCATGCATTTGGTAAACACCGGGGGCAGTGGTGAGACCAAAGGGCAGGGCCCTGAATTGAAAATGACTGGTTCCCAGCCTGAAGCGGAGGAATCTTCTGGAGCGTCTGTTCATTTTATGTGATAGTACGCATCCTGAAGGTCTATAGAGCACATCCAGTTTCCTTTTCCCAATAGGGGAAGGATGGACTGCAGCGTGACCATCCGAAATCTTGTTTTCTTGACTGATCTGTTCAAGATACTGAGATCCAAAATTGGTCTCCAGTCCCCTGTTTTCTTTGGAACTAAAAGAACCTTGAGTAGATTCCGGATCCTTGCTGGTCTGCTGGAACTGACTGAATTGCTCTTTTGCAAGCAGCTTTGAAATTTCCAAAACCGCTAGATCCCTTTGAGGGTGGAACATCTGGAAGGGATTTTTGATTGGTTTGGAATGCGAAGAAAGGGAATAAAATAGCCTTCGAAATGACGGACTGTACCCATTTGTCTTGAGTCAGGGATAGCCAGGCTTCTGGGTACAGTGACAATCTTCCCCGACTGCCTCGAAGGTGGGCAGTCGGGCAACACCTCAGGGATGCTGAAAGGGCTTATCAGAGAAAGCTTCTCGATTGCCCTGGTTCTGGAGCCCCTGCCTCGAGGCGGCGTCTACCATTGTTATTCCCGCCTCTGCCTCTGGCGGGAACCGACTCTGTCGTCAGGCGAAGTCCCTTGAGATTGTTTACGGAACCACATTTTCCCACTTTTCTGGCCTTTGGGGTAAGGCCTAGAAGGAGTAGAAAACGGACTCCGACGGCAGAAAGAGTCTTGCCATCAGTCTCGCACCTAGTCAAGGTTTCTTTCACTTGAGGACCAAAGAGAGATGATCCATCAAACGGGAATTAGTGAAAGACGTCTTGAAGGGTCCGCAAATTGCATAGCCGCATCCAGGCATGCCTACGTAAGGCCACACCTGTCCCTGCGGCCCTGCTTGCTCCATCAGCCGCATAAGAAAGGAGGCATGGAGGAGTTGGCTATGGAGTTAAGGGTAGCCAGCTGAGTGTTCATCTTATCTTGAAAACCCGCAGCTGTAGGGTCCTTCAACATGTCACTCGCTTCTTTAATCAAGTCCCTTTGAAGACGAGTAAAATGGCACAGGTAGTTCAGCGAACGCATAGCAAATGTCGCTGACGAGAACATCCGCTTCCCGTACCTGTCCATGGACCTAGATTCCTTGTTAGGTGGATGGACAGGTACTGAAGGATCAGCTAGTTCCTTCTTAGTGGCAGCAGCCACCACCATAGCATCCACAGAAACTCTTTTTGTCAAGAACTGTTTGTCTGCTGGTGCCGTTATGAATTTTGAGGGTCTCCTGGGAGTGGCGTCCACTGAATCAGGAGCCGTCCATGCCTTTTTAGCCACCACCTGCATGAGGGGTCAAAGGGGGGAGACACCCAGGAGGTGGAAGGACGAGAGCCAAACGCCTCAAGGTACACAGATTCATCCTCCGAAGGGTTGAGGGCTGGCCAATTTCCCCTCTGCTTGAGGATTTCTAGAATGTCTGCAAAAGAGACATCTTCAGAAGGGGAACGGGGGGAACCCTCGGAATCCTCTAAATCTGTGTCAGATGTGATGGACTCAGGTGAGTCAATGTGTTTCCTCTTACACTTCCTCTTCCGAGGGGGCTCTTCTGCCAAATCAGGAGAGGTCTCGGAAGAGGATGAGATCCCCACAGGAGGTTCCTGAGGAGCTGGCTCTCTGCGGTCCGGGATGAGGGAGTGAGTCGACTTGACCTGAGGCACCGTAGAGGGAGGGGCGGAGCCGACTGTGGAGTAGAGCCAGGCTCTAACACACTCCGCATGACCTCGACGCACCCCTGTCAGGCAGAGCCAGAGGTCCCCGCCCAAGAAGCTGAGAACCTCCTCGGCACCGACAGTGATGGCTCGAGGCCGATGTCGGAGCCGAGCTCACCAGCGCCGAAGCTCCGAGAGGAAGAGCGGGTCGGACAAGGGTCCGATGCCACTCACCCCTCGGAGCCGACGAGGGAAGTCCGCGCCGAGATTCTTCGAAGAAGAAATCGGAGCCGGCGGAGCCGAAGACATCTGTACCGGCTCCGGCGCTACCACAGTCTCGGTTCCGAAACGCCCCGGCTCCGAGCTCAACTGTGTCGGAGGAGGAACATATTGATGGACAGGGGCAGGCATCGACTGATGAGTCGGGCTCTGAAGCATTTGGGCCAGTGCCTCGGACTTAAGAAGTCGACTCACTACCCTCTGAAGGTCATGATCCGACAGCCTCGATGACCTAGAGGAGTGAGATTTATGGCTCCGTTCAGACAGCAGAGGAGATGCTGGAGCCGAATGAACGGAGCCAAGGGATGGTGACCTAGATCTCTTCCTAGATGTCGGCTCCGAAGGTCTGGTCGGAGCCGACAAGGGGATTTCTAATACCTCGGCTCCAGCCGGAGCCGAGGGAACCACAGAAGCTGTAGACTCATCGGCTCCAGCCGGAGCCGATGCAGACGTAGGGTTTAGCAGCCTTAGGTCTCGGCTCAGTAGCTGGAGCCGAGGACCTAGAAGCCTTGGAGGGCTTCCCAGAGACAGAAAGGGAATCCTCAGGCTTAAGTAGACCCCTTAGGATCAACTTGTTCTTTCTTTCCTGCAGGACCCTGGGACTGAAGCCGTGGCATACAGCACAGGAGTCCTGCAGGTGCAAAGGCCCCAGGCAGTAGACACAAGAAGTGTGACCGTCTGTCAGAGACATTTTCTGACAGCACGCATCACACTTCTTGAAGCCCGAGACCTTTGTGTCTTTAGACATCCTAGAACAAGAAAGTGTAACCACACACACTCAGTCAGACACACTGATTACACTTATCTTATTTTAAAACTCAAAAATAAAACAATTAACTAAAAGTTTTAATTAAGAGCAACACACACACACCACTTAGGGAATGGGGGAAGGCCAGAAGGCCCGAGGGAGAACTTTTAAGTTCTTGTGGGAAAGAAACGGGATTTTATGAAAAACAGGGGTAGAAATCCACTAAACTAAGGGAAAAGTAGTTAAACTTAAAAATATAGGGGTTTAAGTATTCTAATTTTACTGAAAATACACTTACCAACAAGCCGGTAGAAAACCAACACCTCGATCGCTGTAGCGGCAAACGAGATCTGAGGTAACTCTCGCCTAGCATTGTGGGATATAAGGGGAGCCTCGAGCCGGTGGAACCAACTCTCAAGCTTTTAGAGTGGCCGAGTCGGAGCCGAGGTCGGCTCCGAACCCATCCAGCAAGAATGAAGGCGAGATAGACAACTTAACATCTATACTTACCTAAACGGTGTATGCAGGGGGGCAAGCCCCCCTGCACCCCCCCACACCCCCGCTACTTAAATTTTCCTACTCCGAGATCATACTGCATTGAAATAAAAGGAAAATATTCCCTACAGTGATTTCTGTGTTACGTGCTCGACGTTTCAACCAATCTGGTTCACTCAATATGCTTTCGCCGTTTACAATTTTCGATCATGCGATAAGAACCCTCAAAATCAGTATCCCCTGTGAAAGATTCTTCCAGGAGTCCAAGTGCTTCTTCTTGTACTTTTTCTTCAAAGGTACCTCTTCTGTGGGATGTTCTGGAGAGGGATCCGTAGAAGAAATCACCATAGTGCCTCATTTCTGAGGCTTCTGTGCCCTATGTTCCAGGGATGGGCCTGGAGGAAGCTCCATTTGAGGGGATGTACAAGATACATGGCCCGACATGGATGGCATAGACAATTTTCGATCAAGCGATAAGAACCCTCAAAATCAGTATCCCCTGTGAAAGATTCTTCCAGGAGTCCAAGTGCTTCTTCTTGTACTTTTTCTTCAAAGGTACCTCTTCTGTGGGATGTTCTGGAGAGGGATCTGAAGAAGAAATCACCATGGTGCCTCGTTTCCGAGGCTTTTGTGCCCTATGTCCCAGGGATGGGCGTGGAGGAAGCTCCATTTGAGGGGATGTACAAGATACATGGCCCGACATGGATGACATAGACTGAGTTCACAATGGACAAAGCCTTCTCCATGGCCTGAAAGGCAGGCCCCTCACAGAGGGATGGGAGCCTGGAACCAAAATAGGCAGAACCGTGGTCCCAGCCTGCACTGAGGAAGCCGCTTCTGAGGCAGAAGCCAAGGCCGAGCTTACAAATGCCGAGGCCCTGAGGGGCATGGAGGGCTCAGAAAGTATTGAACTTGAACCCTACCCCTTGG
Organism: Protopterus annectens; assembly: GCF_019279795.1. Taxonomy (NCBI): domain Eukaryota; kingdom Metazoa; phylum Chordata; order Ceratodontiformes; family Protopteridae; genus Protopterus; species Protopterus annectens. Next base: position 1,389,245,472 of record NC_056729.1, read on the forward strand.
AACCAACAACAAAGACTCTACCCCGGGAGGTCTCTGATTCTGACAAACTGGAAGAGCTCAAAGCAATCATCAGTGCCGGAGAAGGAGCTCTAACTGGCACCAAGGCAGTCGGAGCCGGGAAAGTTGGTAGCAGGGGCTCAGAAACCTTGGCTGGAGTCAGAGGAGGAATCTGAATGAATGGCAAGGAAGGACCGGCTCCGGAGCCAAGTTAGCTGGGAACCAAGGATGAAGCAATCCTCTCACTGTCAGCAGCTGGTCGACCAGTCTCATAATATCTGACTTGGAAAGGCTCTTAGTAGACCGAATTGAGGAGGCTGATGGGGACCTAGGTGGTGTTAGTTCCAAAAAGGGACTTGGTGGACTGTCAAAAAAATGGGTCCACCAATGGAGAGTAAGAGGTCCTTGGTAGTGTAGTAGGCAGAGGCTGCTTCAGTACTGAGGGTTCAGTTGGTACCAAAGCTTCAGATGTCTGCACCGAAGTCTGAGTTGAAGTGAAGTCATCTTTACCTATCGGTGTTGAAGAAGCAGTCGACACAGAAGGAGGTTTGGTCAATTTTGCAGGAGGTTCCAAGGAACCTGACGGAACCAAATGGGATAGTTGTTTGGGTCTATATTATAACAATGAAGATTAAATGATCGAACATTGTTGTATCGAACACAAAATTTCGAATTCACGACACATCGAACTACCAGAACAGTGATTTTTTTCCCAGGGGAAAAAAATCGCTGTGCCAAAACAAAAAACAAAACAAAAAAAACCACATTCAAGCATTACATAAAGTGGGGGGCTTCACCCCCCCCCCACTTAAATATGCCAACTCCGAGATCGCACTACATGCTGAAAATGGTAAAGTGACAGAAGCGGCCAAGCGACTACTTTCCCAGGGAAAGAATTTGCTTATACGCCATTTCGTCATTTTGCGTTTTTGACATTTGAAGTTCGACCAAGACACATTCGCAAAATGCGTCTTCGGTCTTCTGACAGGAACCTTCTTTTTTTTTGTTTTGGATGAAGAAGAAGAAGAAGAAGAAGTAGAGGAAGAGCTGGCTTCAGTCTTGGGACCAGATATCTCCACTTCAAAATCACCCTTTAGTAGTCCCTTTAAAATAAGCTTGTTTCTCTGCTCTGTCAAGGTTCTAGTGGAGAAACCATGACAAATAGCACAATCCTGCTAGAGATGGACAGCACCTGGACAGTAACCACAAGAGGTGTGCTCATCTGGATTAGGTATTTTCCTATCACATTTTTAGCACCCCTTAAAACCAGAAGTGCCCTTAGTTGACTTATCGGCCATAGTCAAAAAGTAAGGGCCTAAGCCACGCTAACACACACACACACACACACACACACACACACACACACACACACACACACACACACACACACACAAGAGAGAGACAGAGAGAGAAAGTCTCCTTATAATTGGTTACACATAAAATAGGAGCAAACATCCAAAACCTAGAAATGCAGGGATAGACTAAAAAAAAGAAGTTATGTACTCACCATAACATTCCATGTGAGTTGTTTATCTCGCCTTCATTCTTACGGATGGGTTCGGAGCCGATCTTCGGCACTGAGTTGGCCTACTACAAAGCTTGAGGTCTTCAGACAGCTCGAGGCCAAGTCCTTATCCCATGATGCACCTTGAGTTACCTCAGATCTTGTTTGCTGCCTCTAATAGTACCATATGCCATTCTATCACTTTTTTTAGGTAAAAATCAAAGAAAGACAAAGCAACCATGATAAAACTAGTATCTCGGTCCTCGAAAAACCCTGGAGGGGGTAGGAGGGTGGGAAGTAAGAATGAAGGTGAGATGAACAACTCACATGGAACGTTATGGTGAGCACATAACTTCTTTATGTGAAGTTGCTCTATCTCGCCATTCATTCTTACAGATGGATAGCGTCCCAAGCACCATCTTTCTTGGGTGGCTCACGGGACTATGTTTTTCAGGACATTAGAACCAAAGGAGGCCCTGTCCCTGGAGGCCCTATCAACTTTGTAATGAGTGATAAAGCTATGAGGTTTTGACCAAGTGGCTGCTGCACAAATATTGTCTATAGGAAGCCTAGCAGAGGATGTGGATACTGCTCTGGTAGAATGAGCCTTCATTTTGTGTTGTAGAGGTAAATTGGCAGCTGAGTAAGTGAAAGTGATGCAATCAGATAACCATTTAGATAGTGTTGTTTTTGCCACTGGCATACCTTTCCTAGAATCTGAAAAGGAAACAAAAAGTTATTCTGATCTTCTGAATTCTTTGGTTCTATCCAGGTAGAATCTGAGCTGTCTGTGAACATCAAGCTTGTGCAGCATATACTCTAAGTTATTGGTGTATTTGGTTTATAACACTGGTAAATCTACAATTTGGTTAAGGTTAGCTTCAATACAAACTTTAGGTATGAATGAAGGATTTGTTTGCAGTGAAACTCTGTCAGCATGAAAAACCACATATGGAGGTTTTATGGACAAGGCCTGTAGTTCCGATACTCTTCGGGCAGACGTGATGGCTACTAAAAAGAGTCTTCCAAGACAAAAATTTCAAATCACATGAGGAAACTGGCTCAAAAGGTGGGAGAATAATGCTTGAGAGCATAACATTTAGGTTCCATGGGGTATAAGTGGATTTAACTGGTGGTCTGAGGTGGAAGGTCCCTTTGAGAAAGGCTTTGGATAGCTTGTGTGACATTATGTTAAATCCTTCAATGCCGAGATGAAAATTAGAGATGGCGGCAAGCTGTACCCGAACTGTAGCTGCCACCGCTCCTTTGTTAAAAAGCATAGTCAAAAATTCTAATATAGAGGAAATAGAGGCTTGGTAGGGATCAGTGTTATACTGAGAAGCCAATGTAGAAAATCTCCTCCATTTGCTAAGGTACAACTTCCTAGTAGAGGATTTTTGAGACAATATTAAAATATGCTGCATTTCGTTTGAGAGGTTATGGAACCTGGCTATGTTGGGAATTGGAGCAGCCAAGCTGTCAATTTTAGGGACTGAAGGGAGGGACGAAGAGCCCCTGGCGAATGTGTCAGAAGGTCTGGAACTGGGTCCAGAATCCAAGGCTCTTCCAACAGATGAAGTTGAAGGAAGGGGAACCAAATCTGACGAGGCCAGTGAGGGGCTATTAGAATGATGGTCCTTCCCAGGGCTTTTTCTTTCTGTAGTACTTTGGGTATCAGGGGTATTGGTGGGAAAGCATAGAGGAGACCCAGAGGCCAGTTACGTACAATTGCGTCCCTTGGGGAATCTCCCAGAGGGGGAATCAGGGCAAAGTAGCTTCTGCATTTTGTGTTCATGTGGGAAGCAAAAAGATCGCAGCAAGGCTGGCCCAATTTGCGGAATATTCTCTCCACTGTATCTTTTTTGAGGGACCACTCGTGAGGCAACAAAATTGTCCTGCTCAGTTTGTCTGCAGTCATGTTGGATTTTCCCGGGATGTGCGTTGCTATAAGAAAGCGCTGGGTGGATGTAGCCCACTGCCATACTCTTAGGGACTCTCGACAAAGGGGATAGGACCTGGTTCCTCCATGTTTGTTCAAGTACCAGACCACTGACATGTTGTCCATCTGAATCGCAATTGTCCCCAGAGGAAGAGAGTCCTGAAAGTACTGCAATGCCAAGAGTACCGCTCTCATCTCCAGGACATTGATATGCAGATGTGTCGCTTGTTCAGTCCATGTGCTTTGGGCTGTTCTTCCCTGAAAATGCACACCCCTGATCAGGGAAGCGTTCATGGTCACTGTGGCCGATGGTGAGGGTAGGATAAAAGGACGACCTATCATTACCTGAAGAGAGGTCAATCACCACTGAAGATCCTTTTTGCATGTGTTTGTTACAATAATGAGGTGAGACACTGGGAGCTCTTGGGAAGACCATTGTGTGAACAGCAGCCATTGTAGAATCCGCATGTGCATGTGACCCAATGAAATCGCTATTATTGCAGCTGCCATCATCCCTAACAACTTTAGCACTTCTGATACTGGAACCTTGTCTCTGGATATGATGTTTTGAATTTGTTGACGAAAAAGTAATATCCTTTCTGATGGAAGTTTTAAAGTGGTGGTGGTGGTGTCCAATTCTGCTCCGATAAAAACGATATGTTGCGATGGCGACAAGGCAGATTTTTCTGAGTTTATGGTAATGGACTGCAAAGAGTAAGAGCGGTGTCCCTGGCTTGTATTAGCTGATGCCTAATGGTGGCGGTGAGGAGCCAATCGTCTAAGTACGGAAACACCTGGAATCCCAAACGCCTCAGGTGAGCCGTGAACACTCTGGGGTCTGTAGTGAGACCAAAGGGCAGGGCTCGAAACTGGTAATGACTGTCTCCCAGCCCGAAGGGCAGGTGATCCCTGGATGGTCTGGCCATTTTTATATGGTAGTACGCATCGTGGAGATCTATTGAGCACATCCAACTGTCTTTCCCTAGGAAGGGAAGTATCGACTGAAGTGTGACCATCCGGAACTTCTTCTTGACAGATCTGTTTAGTCTACTGAGGTCCAAAATAGGTTTCCAGTCCCGTCTTTTTTGGAACTAAAAAGAATCTTGAGTAAGTTCCGGATCCTGTCTGGTCTGCTAGGACTGGTTGGATGACTCTTTATCTTAGCAACGTTTGGACCTCTATTGTTGCTTGTTCCCTGTAACCAGGTGGGACTTCTGGGACTTTTGTTGTCAATGGAGGGGGGATGGCGAAGGGAATAGAATATCCTCTGGAAACTATACTTTGTACCCAGTTGTTGTTTGTTGTTTTTAGCCAGGCATCTGGATAGAAAGATAAGCAACCCCCGATAGCCTCCAGAGTAGGACAGTCGGGCCCCCTTTCAGGAGCGCTTGTAGGGCTGCCCAAACAATTGGTCTCTGTCAACCTGCTTTTGCAGACCCCCTCTGCCGTGAGGGCGGCATCTTCCATTATTGCCCCCTCCTCTGCCCCTGGATGGGAGTTCACCATGTGTGTCCAGAAAGGTTCCTTGGGCTTTTCCAAACCACATAGGGGTGGAAAAACAGACTCTGATGGCAGCCAGAGTCTTTCCTTCCTGCTCACACCTGGTCAAAGTTTCCTTAACTTTAGGCCAAAAAGAGATGAGCCATCAAAAGGGGTGTTGACAAAGGATGACTTAAAGGGCTCCCTAAAGGAACATACGCACATCCAGGAGTGTCTCCTGAGAGCAATTCCTGTACCCACTGCCCTACTCGTTCCATCAGCTGCATATGAGATGAGACGCATGGATGTGTTCACTATGGAATTAAGGGTAGCAAGCTGGAAGGCAACTTTGTCTGAAGCTCCTTCTGCTACCGTACCCTGAAGAGCATCTCCAAGCTCTTTTAGGAGGTCTCTTTGCAGTCTTGTGAAATGTGTAAGATAGATCAGTGAACGTATGGCAAAAGTCGCTGAACTATACATGCACTTCCCATGTCTATCCATAGTCTCTATTAGGAGGATGGACAAAGGAAAAAGTTTCTGACATCTCCTTTTTGGTGGCTGCCGCCACCACCATGGCATCAACAGGCACTCCCTTAGTGAGAAAGGACTTATCCTGAGTGGCAGAAATAAATTTATTGGGCCTCTTAGGGACAGGCTCCATGGTGTCCGGAGACTCCCACGCCCTTCGTGAGACCAGCTCCATGAGCTCATCGAAGGGTGGAGACACGCAAGAGGTGGAGGGTTGAGACCCGAAAACCTTCACGAGGACTGACTCATCTTCAGTAGGGTTGGTGGGCTTCCAGCCACCCCTCTGCTTAAGGATTTCTAATATATCTGCAAGTGAGATTTCTTCAGAGGGGGACCGTGGGGACCCTTCTGATTCTTCTAAGTTGGTGTCAAATGTGAGAGACTCCTGCGGGGAGTCTTAGATGCTTCCTCTTGCAGATTCTCTTCCTGGGAACCTCATCAGTGGGAACTTCTGGTGAGGTCTCGGAAGAACAGGGGGCACCAGTAGGGCTACTTGAGGCTCAGGGTCTCTACACTTCAAAGGGATCTGTGAGGCAGAAGTGGACACAGGTGTTTTTGGAGAGGAGGTAATTGGTCCTGAAGTTGTGGATGTCCTGGGGGACATTACTCTTCTCATGGCCTCAAAAGCACTCCTGCTCCGATGAGAAGGAACTGCTGGATCCAAAGAAACAACTGATCCCCTTGGCACCGGAACAGTGGGCTCCGATCCACAGGTAGGAGCCGACCTCATCCGGGTTGAGGCCCTGAGAGGCAAAGTTGGAACTGACAGGTCAGTCCGACTATCCTCCCCGGACCCGACCTGCGAGTGTCGGCTCCTAGACTCCTCGATGGGTGCTGAGGAAGTCTGAGTAAACGGAACCGATGGCACTGGTGCAGGCGTCCGCTCCAAAGGCTCCACAATCATAAGGTCCAACTCCTCCGGCTCTGATGGACCGGTATGGCTCGAAGGAGGAAAAGAAGTAGATGGAGTAACAGTTTTCGGTTCCGAAACCACTTGGGTCGGAGCCGATAAAAATTTAGCAAACGCCGATGCCTATAGCAACTTCTGCACCACAAAATCCACATCCAAATCTGATAGGCTAATCCAGGACCGAGATGAATGTATGGAGGGTGGTACTGACTGGAGGATAAGTGATTTCAATACTTCGGAGACCGGCTCAAAGACTGGGGACCGGCTTTGAAAAGACAGGATGCTCGGGTCCGAAAGCTGTGGAGCCGATATTGACGGTTTCTTAGATTTTGACGAGTCCGATGAAGAAGCCTTAGAGGACTTGGAAGACTTGGGATACTGGCTAGTTTTATTCTGGTCGCTCAAAGCTTCTTTAAAAGAAGACTTTAGAAGTCCTCTATCGATCAATTTTCTTTTTCTTTCATGTAGTACTCTGCTAGAAAAGGAATGACAGATGGAACAACTCTCTTGCAAGTGCAAGGCTCCCAGAAAATAGACACAATATACATGAATATCAGTCACTGATATCTTTTGTCCACACTTCGGACATTTTATAAACCCAGACTTGGGATGTTTATCTTTATCTTGGTCAGCCATGAAACTATCTAACTGTACACAAGCAGACTTGAAATATCAAAAAAGAATGCACACACACACACACACACACACACACACACACACACACACACACACACACACACACACACACACACACACACACACACACACACACATTTTAGCAATTTTAAACTACAGTATAATTTATAAATAGTAAGAAGCCTTTAAAAAAACAAATGGGATAAATATGGATAAATGTGAGCTAACTATAACTGTATAAACACACACACATACAATTTCTGAAGTCTATACATGCTTATGAAACACACTAATAAGCTATTAAAACTATCCTAATATCTATATAAAGGCACACTAAAGAAGGGAAAGGGAATACTAAAGGCCTATAAAAAACGAAGGCCAAAAGGAGTATAAGAAATATCAGAATTGAGCTAACAATCTAACAGCTATTAATGTTCTAAAGTTCTAGAGTTATAACTATCAATATATATGATTTAAGACAGAAAATAGGAATTTTGAGAAAAATTATGTTATACTGACCTGAGCTGTGCCAGAAAACCTCCGATCTATTGCAGTGGAAACTAGATCTGAGGTAACTCAAGGTGCATCATGAGATAGGGACTTGGCCTTGAGCTGTCTGAAGACCTCGAACTTTGTTGTAGGCCGACTCGGAGCCGTGGATCGGCTCTGAACCCATCAGTAAGAATGAACGGCAAGATAGAACAACTTCACATCAATTTATTCCAATCCAAGTCACAAAGCTTTTGGGCTACACCCTTCATCAGTGTGTCATACACAGACTAAAGCACACATTTAAATACCCAACTAGCGGTTTACCTTCGTCTGCTAATGTAATTCATGACTGTGCATATGCACGACAGTAAACAGTGACTTACGGAACCTTTGCAAGCCCAAATGTCGAAAATGGTTTGCTGGAAACCCAGTTTCGACCATTTTTGAACTCCATGAAAACAGTGCACTCCCCCCTGACATTTAGAAGACATCACTGGATGTCTCCAAACACTGATATGCAGGTGGGCAAGCCCCTCTGTGCCCCACCCCCACCCCCTGCTACTTTAATATACTACCTCTGAGATCGCACTACAGTGAGGGAGTGTACATGTTATAACCCCCACTGTAGTGAGATCTGCACTCAAAAAAATGAATTCCAATGAGCGAGTGCACACTGGCATTCGCTCAGGTGTAATTTCGACCATACGGGGTTCATCAACACGGACGTTTTGTAATTGTCCTTTCGTACATCTGCCGTCACAGATGTGCACTTCAAACATATGAAGGTAAATCATTACTATCACATGACACAGTCCAATCAAACTTAACATAGTCAAATTGAATTAAGAAATGTATAGAAGATCTATATAAAATGCAATAATGTGTGTGTATAAAATGTACAGACATAAAATCATGCAAAACATATTTGAGCAGATACAATTATTTCAAAAACATTTGTCTCTTCCTCAAAATAGGTTTCACACTAACCGGTGTGTTCAGGCCAAGTGGGTGGTCTGCTTGCAAAAGTGTTATCCATGAATATGCACTTATTTCTAATTCATTCTAAATCTCCACCCCTTTTATTCCTCTATTTCACATCTATAACTCTAAAGTTAAACCTGTGGTTAAGTCCTTTCTTATGTGTCTTCCTAAGGCATCACTACTTATCTCTCTACTTATCTCTGACTTATATTCAGTGAATCTCTCTTTTAACTTTCTAATACATTTCCCTATGTAACAAGCCATGCATACCATCCAGCATGCCATATGTACAATGGCAGTGGTATCACATCTAGCGAAACATTTAAAAAAGAAGTTATGTACTCACCATAACATTCCATCTGAGTAGGTAACTTCATTTGTCAGCAACCTGTGGGTATCGGATCCGATCTGGATCCAAGCCGGCAGCTTTCCAAGCTAAAGATCCGAGCTCTCAGCTCCTCCCTCTTACCCATAATTCCCTGCTACCTCCCTCCAGTCCTCAGATCGAGTTTGCCACTTATCAACCATAACAGTCAAACATACTCGAAAGAGAGACATTAACCTGATGCGCAACAGAAGGAAAAACCTTCTGTTGTTTAAAAGATCATGAAACAGGCTAGGGGGAAGGAGGGGGGGTTGGTTGCTGACAAATGAAGTTACCTACTCAGATGGAACGTTATGGTGAGTACAGAAATTCTTTATCTGAAGTAGTTAACTTCATTTGATCAGCAACCTGTGGGACAGAGTCCCCAGCTACCAAAACCTGGGAGGTCCTCATAGAAGGATATTCCTGAACACTGCGGAGCCAAAGGCTGCCCTACCTCTACAGACCAGATCCAGCTTGTAATAAGAAATGAAGGTATGAGAAGAGGCCCAAGTAGCCGCTGAACAGATGTCATCTAAGGGAACTCTTGACCAAAATGCTGCAGAGGTAGCCATAGAACGGGTAGAATGAGCATGAACCCCCAAGGTTTCTGGCCTACCGGAAGCTGAATAGGCTTGTAAGATGCAGTGGAATATCCATCTGGCTAAAGTTTGTTTGTTTGGGTCTTTCAGCTTTTCCCGGTTAGGGTTCGCCACAGCCGAACTCCGGTCCGCTAATGATTGGCAGTTGATTTTTACGTACCGGCTTGCCAGGCCTACCTTCAACCTTCAACGAAGGTACGCCCATTTACGCATGTCTCCACGCAGAAGACGCTCTAGCTGAGAATCAAACCGGACAGTGTCTTACTGTGAGGCGACAACGCTACCGCAGCACCATCACCGCGGCATCCATCTGGCTAAAGTAACTTTTGTAAATGGCTTGCCCAAGGACGGCTTAGCGAAAGACACAAAAAGCTGTTCTGATTTGCGAGAAGCACCTGTCCTGTGCAAGTAAAATTGCAATTGTCTATGCACATCCAACAAATGCAGTTTATATTCCCCTTTGTTTTGAAAGTTGGGAAAGAAAACAGGCAAATTGATGATTTGATTGATATTGGCTTCGGAGGCCACTTTAGGCAAGAATGAAGGATTAGTCCTGAGAGATACTCTGTCCTTATGGAAAACCAAGTACGGGGGTTTCGTGCAAAGGGCATGAAGTTTAGACACCCTTCCTAGCTGACGTAATTGCAATCAAGAAGGCAGTCTTCCAGGATAAGAATTTTAAGTCAACGGAAGCTGCAGGTTCAGGGTGGACCCGTTAGGGCCTGGAGAACTAGAGTTAAGTCCCATGGGGGAACCGCATTCTTGACCGGAGGTCTTAAGAGAAAGGTGCCTTTCAAAAAGGTCTTGCATATCTTAGTGGAAGCTAAGGGTTCAAGGTTATCCCCGATGTGGAAATGAGAAATGGCAGCCATCTGAACCTTTACAGTAGAAGAACTGTCCCCCTGATTGCAAATGTGGGACAGAAATTCCAGAACTGCTGGAATGGGAGCCGAGAAAGTATCCAAATCCCTATCCTTGGCCCAGATGGAAAACCGCTTCCATTTACTGTTGTAGATTTTCCTGGTACAGGGTTTATGTGCCGCTACCAGAATAGTCTTTACAGAAGACGAGATGCCGGGTGTCCTAGCCGTTAGTGGAACTGGATCAACCAAGCCATGAGCTTGAGGTCGTCCAGGTTTGGAGTTTGCAATCCCGAAGGATGAGAGATCTGATCCGGAATGGGATCTAAGACCCAAGGAGAGGCTATGATGTGAGACTGCAGATACGGGAACCAGATCTGATGAGGCCAGAATGAGGCTATGAGTATTATTTTGCTCCCCAACCGACGAGCTTTCTGCAGGAACTTCGTCATTAGTGGAAGAGGAGGGTAAGCATAAAGAAGACCGGGTGGCCAAGCATGGATCAGAGCATCTCTGGGGTTCTCCCCCGGTGGGGGAATTAAAGCGAAAAATTTGCTGCATTTCACGTTTAAAGGAGACGCGAAGAGATCGCAGCAAGGCTGATCCCATCTGAGGAAGATATGTTTCGCTACTAAGGGATTTAGAGACCACTCGTAAGGTGTGAGGATAGAACGACTCAGCTTGTCCACTAGAATGATGGACCGACCCGGAATGTGCGTTGCTATCAGAAAGCGGTTGGTGGAAATCGCCCATTCCCAAACTCTCATAGCCTCTCGACAAAGTGGGTACGACCTGGTTCCTCCCTGTTTGTTGATGTACCAGACTACCGCCATGTTGTCTGTCTGGATTGCAATAGTCCCTGGAGGAAGAAGGTCCTGAAGGGCTAGCAACGCTAAAAGCACCGCCCTCATCTCCAGAACACTGATATGCAGACTGGTCTCTACAGGGGTCCACATGCCTTGGACGGTTCTGCCCATGCAAAGCCCCCCCACCCGAGGTGAGAAGCGTCCGTGGTCAGCTTGGCTTGGGGTAGAGGCATCACGAATGGTCTCCCTTCCCAAAGCTCTCGGGAATGAAGCCACCAGAGAAGGGAGCTCCTGCAAACCTTGTTCAGGGGAATCTGTGAATCCAAAGGGTGTAGGAGGAGGGACCATTGAACCTGAAGGGTCCACTGAAGGACTCTCATGTGTAGTTGAGCAAGAGGTGAAAGGCTGATGGCCGCCTCCATGGATCCTAGGGCTCTCAGGACTAATTCTACTGGTAGAGCTGGAGACTGAAGAAGTTCTATTACACGGAGCGACAAGGTGCGTAACCTGTCCGTTGTCAGAAAGGCCCTGGACTGGAGTGTGTTTATCCTGGACCCTATGAAATCTATAACTTGGACAGGTTAAAGAGAAGACTTCTTGAAATTTATGGTAATGCCAAGGTGATTGGACAACAGCAAAGCATAATCCCTGGCGGAAGAGAGTAGATGCCTGGTGGGGGCGGTGAGGAGCCAGTCATCCAGGTACGGAAAGACCTGAATTCCCTGAAGTCTCAGGTGGGCTGCTACAACTGCCATGACCTTGGTGAACACCCTGGGGGCAGTGGTGAGGCTGAATGGAAGAACCCTAAACTGGTAATAACTGGCCCCCAGCCGAAAGCGGAGATACCTCCTGGATGTCTGCCCATGAGAATGTGGTAGTACGCATCCTTGAGGTCTATGGAGCACATCCAATCATTCTCCTGCAGAAGGGGGAGAATACATTGTAGAGTGACCATCTGGAATTTTTCTTTGCAATGAACAGGTTCAAGGCTGACAGGTCGAGAATTGGCCTCAAGTCCCCCGTCTTTTTTGGCACTAAAAAGAACCTGGAGTAATTGCCTAATCCGGATTGCTCTGGGGGGACATGTTGGATGGCCCTTTTTTCTAGTAATTTCTTTATTTCTGAGGCCGTAGCCTCCCTCTGATCGGGTGGGACATCGGGGAGATGCCTCACTAACGGGGGAAGATTCAGGAAGGGGATAGAGTAACCTCTGAATATTATTCGAAGCACCCAGCGATCTGTAGTAATGGACTCCCAACTTGCTAGATGCTCCGAAAAATGCCCCCCGACTACCTCCAGAGAGGGACAGTCGGGCAACCCCTCAGGGCTGCTGCGTGGGACGGTCAGAGAAGGGCTCTCTCGACCCAAAATTCTTCAGCCCTCCTCTGCTTCTGGGCCGGCGTCCACCTTGTCCTCCCCTGCCTCTGAAGGACGAAGGGTCCGGAGTGGGACGGGACTGCTGAGATTTCCGGAGCCACATCTTCTTTTGCCCTCTCTGGTTCCTTGAAAAGGATCTCTGAGGAGCAGAGAAGCGGATTCCGACGGCAGACAGTCTCTTCCCGTCTTTCTCACTCTGGAGTAGCGTGTCACGGACGGTTTTGCCAAAAAGCGAAGAACTATCAAAGGGAGCGTTAGTGAAGGACGCCTTGAAGGGTTCCGCAAAGTCGCAAAGACAGAGCCAGGCGTGGTGCCGCAGGGCGACCCCTGCTCCACTGGCTCTCGCCGCCCCCTTCGTGGCATGGGAGAGAAGCCGCATAGAAGTGTTTGATATAGACTTTAGAGTGGCCATGCGAGCCGAGAAGGTATGTTTGTCCTCGGCCGCCATGGACTCTGGAGGAGACCCAGCGTACTCTTTTATCAGATCCCGCTGGAGCCTAATGACGTTTGCCAGATAATTCAGTGCCCTTATAGAAAAGGTGGCTGAAGCAAACATCCACTTTCCAATGCGGTCCATCATCCGAGACTCCTTATCAGGAGGAGGGACCGAGGAACTTTCTTGTGCTAGTTCCTTCTTGGTGGCAGCCGCCACAACCATGGCATCTACCGGGGAACCTTTATTCCATGCGGGTTTGTCAGAAGGGGGACTAAGGATTTTGTCCAGTCTCTTGAGGATTGGCTCCACAGTGTCCGGCTCCTTCCAAGCCCTGGTAGTAATCAAGTCTACCAAGGGGTCGGCCAGAGGGGACACCCAGGAGGTATACGGGTCTGCGTCAAATGCCTCCAGAAACACAGACTCATCTGAGGAAGGCTTCTGGGCTGACCACCCCCCTCTTATGCGCAGCATCTCCATAATGTCTCCAAAGGAGACGTCCTCCGGGGGTGACCTGGGGGAACCTTCCCCTTCCTCTAAGTCTGTGTCCCCCGTGAGGGACTCAGGGGAGTCCAAGTGCCTCCTCTTGCACTTTCTTTTGTGAGGGGCCTCCTTGGCAGGACTGTCCGAGGAGGGCTCACCAACGGAGTCTTGTTCCTCCACAGGAACTAACTAAGGTGCAGACGCAGGCTGTCCCTGGGGCCAGACGATGGAAGACAGGCCCATATGCGAGGGAGTGAAGGGTGGATCCGTAGCACGGACCGGGGACTTTGAACTCCTCGACAGCACCCTCTCCACCACGTCGAATGCCGAAGGTGAACCACTCCCCCTTGGCTCCGAGACTAGTCCCCTCGACTCCGACGTGAGGACCGGTGTCGGAGTCGACGCCATCAGACCCGAGAGGGAAGTGCGCTCCGACAACAATGGAGCCGAAGACACACTCACCCCTGCAGATCCGAAAGATGACCCGATAAACTCGAGGGTAAAGCCGGTGTCGAAGTAGCAACTACTATTGGCGCCGACTCCCCGGCTCCGAGACGACTCAGATCCGACAGCTCCGAAACCCGATAGTGGATCGGAGAAGGAGCAATTGGTGCAAAGAAAGGGGCCGAGCTCCCTCCCGGAGGGGGGGGGGGGTAGGAGCACTCCCATCTGCAGCTGGGCCTGGAGGAATGGCCGCATCATCCGGTCCATATCTGCGTTGGACAAACTCCTGGTAGACCTCGAAGAAGTCATCAAGATGGGCCTGGAGGGCCACCTAGATGACCTCGAGGGTGACCGGGACTCCTCCCCCGGCTCCGGAGAGAAGCGTGGAGAGCGGAACTGAGAGGGGGAAGACCTGGAAATCCTTGCGGGGGAACCCAACACCTTAGCCGGCGGAGCCGAAGGGGCTGATTCGGCCCATCGCTTATGGCTCTTATGCCTATCTCTTTCCTTCTCTTTCACTTTGTGCCCCCTGTCTTTCTTAGAAGAGCCCCCCTCTCCCTGGGACACAGTGGGAGTTTGAGTCCCAGCCAGGGGAGGGGAAGCTGAAGGCTGGACAGCCGCGACTGGCACCACTGAGGGTGAGGAGGAAGAAGAATCCGGGGGTAAAAGTCCCACGAAGATTAACTTGTTCCTCCTGTCCCTCACAGCCCGGGGGTCGAAGGCCGCACTAATCTGTCAGTCCGATGTTAAGTGGGCTACCTCCAGGATAGAAAGCACTGAGTGTGGCCATCCGCTGGGGACAGCTTATGACCACACTCAGCACATTTCGAAAAAATGGCCTTAGGGCCCTCGGCCATAACGTACAAGCACACACCCTAACACACTAGTAAGGGGAAGGGAAAAACACTAAATTACCACTAAAAGTAAATAAAAAAACGGTTTAACTAAACTATGGATCTATAACACACTCTCACACACTCAAATCACTAGAATTTGAACAAGAAAACTCCTAAATTCCTCTCACCTAAAAATGGCAAGAGCTCGTCCCTTATGCTTCAGAAGCCGCGGCAAAATGAGATCTGAGGACTGGAGGGAGGTAGCAGGGTATTATGGGTAAGGGGGAGGAGCTGAGAGCTCGGATCTTTAGCTTGGAAAGCTGATGTCTCGGATCCAATACCCACAGGTTGCTGATCAAATGAAGTTAACTACTTCAGATAATATATTTTCTACCTGTATTTGGATGCATAAATCCAGTATTGGTTATGATGTCATCACAGCATTTACAGTTATAGCAGGGAAATGTTCCATGTCTCTTACTTCATTCTACTCTACGGCTATGAAAATCTTTATAACATAATCTTTGTTTAAGAGTCGAACACGTTCAATAAGAAAAAGAGGGAGTGTCACCTACTATTTGTAGAATTTCAGGCATACTTCTCGAGATACCCCAATTCTTCAAAATAATATTCTTAATAACATTAGATTTCCTATTATAAGTTGTCACATATCTCATACATCTATTATTAGTGTAATTCTAATTATTATTTCTTAGGTAGAGTTCACTAAAGTGAAGTTTTGCTTCACTATCTTGTTTAGATATAACTTCACGAGTTGTGTGTTGTAAGATGATATCATTGTAGCCACATTGTTTAAATTCTGTGGTCACTTTGTCTAATCACACATGGAAACTTTCTTCTTCGGTATTCAACTGACTAGCCCTTAACATTTGTCCCTTGACTACTGCCCTAAAAGTGTTTGTTGCATGCATACTACTTCTATGAACATAGCAGTTAGTGTAGACCTCCTTCCTATGAACTGATGTCGCAATATGACTATCATATTTAGTCAAGTATACATCCAAGTAGCTAATATTATCAAAAGAAAACTACATTGTAAATTCTAAAAAATCTGTTGTATTGTTTAAATAGTTCACAAATGTATAAAGTTCATCATCACTTCCAGCCCATGGGAGAAATACATCATCAACAAAATGTCCAAAAACAGCACCTTATTACACAAAGTATTTGAGATATCATAACTGTACTGTTCCTCCCATTCAGACATAATGATATTGGCATATGTGTTGGTCATTGGAGTACCCATAGCTAAACCATTTTTCTGTAAGTAGACATGGTCATTAAACATAAACACATTATTGACCAATACTAAGTCTGCCAATTCACATAATGTTTCTACATCTCTTGCTGCCATACCAGTGTTTTTACATAAAAAATTCCCCAGTGCTTCCAAACCATAATTAAGAGGTATTATGGTAAAGAGTGATTTAATATCAAGGGTTACAAATCAAAAATCATAACTCTTATAATCATTACACTATACATATAATCGGCGTAAAAAGTCTTTTCTGCCTCTAATGTAACTTTTAATCTTACATATATATTTACTAAGGGTCAACTGTAAGTAGACAGAGATGGGCTCAGTGGCCCATCCAGTACCAGTTACAATGGGTTGCATGGGAGGACGAGCCAAACTTTTGCGGATTTTCGGACCACCATAAAGGATGAGGGTAATAGGGCAGGGTACTGTAAAACAGTTAAACATAACCCAGAGACTGCCCATGCTATGGAATGGGCTTCTCATACACGTCAAGCGGAGCACTTCACTGACCCTCTTCAACAGAAATCTTGATGAATGGATGGGAAACAGAAAATTCACCCCAGGGATCACTCCAGTGGCTCTATTCGACAGAGGCTCTGGGAACTAAGGTCGGGTGGCATGATGCCAGGGTAATCCTATGGGCTAGGCTTGTAAAAGGCTCCAGGACCATTAGCCTAGTACACACCTATGAATCTATGAACTCAATGTCAATATCATTGTTAATCTGCATTTCATATATACACATATTAATGTTGCTTATATATTCAGACATATTTTGGCAGTTATTTCTACAAAGGTATCACCATCGTTTAGAAATTCAAACATTAACTCATTATAGACATGTCTATAAAAAAATCACCGCTCCCCCCTTGTCAGCTTGTTTAATAATTTCATTATTTGCTAATCTATTAAGAGGTTCATTATTCATCTAATGCTAAATATATTTTTCTCATGTTGCACATAGTAGGTGTGAATATCTTTTTCACATAATTCACTGAATGCATTCAATATAGGATAATTCACTGGAATAAACAAACTAGATTTCCTACATACCCAAGGGTGAAAAGAAGAGCGATGTCTAAATATAAGTTTCAAACTCACATTTCTAATTAAGAGTCTTAAGTCCGTTAATGCTGTAATCACACTATCAGTATTAGAGGGTATAAAACTCAGACCTTTTTGTAAAAGTTTCAATTCAGTATCAGTTAAATATATACTCGATAGATTTGAAACTGAGCCTTCTTCAAGTCTCTCTGACTCTTGGTTCGACTGCAAGTTGTTGGTCCCTTGCTCCTCAATCTGCCCTGTTGATCTCCTTTGGTTTGTTTCCGGTCCCTCGACATATCTCTGGTCCGTTCCCTGTTCCTTGATGTAGTCTGGTCTCTGTTTCCTATCTTCTCCAGTAATGCTAGAGGTATCATGGATCTCCCTTGCCGAAAATCCTCGTCAGCAAGGGATGTACCATTGGTACTAGTAGAAGGAGTTGTTTCTATTGGTGTAGTTGAATCTCATATTTCAATTATACTGTTGGCATTAATAGATTGTTGTGTTTTATCTATTGGTGCTGCTTCAATAATGCTGACACAAATTATCTCACTTGATGAGAAACTATCTAATGAGTCCATCTGTTCCCTTGTTGTTTGTTGCTTTTTGGACTCCCCTCTCCTAGATGTAGGTATCGGATGCATCTTATGCCAGGAAAAAATGCGTCCATTTATAAAATCATTAAAGTCCCTTATAAGTTTACGTTTCTTGATTGTAATTAACTTCTGTTCAAAAACTGTTAGTCTTTCAAGCATAGTATCCTTACATGGTTTACCTACTGCTGTTCTTGTCTTTGCTTTTATTTGTTTCTGTGTTTTGGAACAGCCACTGGCACTGGGATCAGTGTTTTGCCATTATGACACAGTCCCTTGCTTCCAAAAGTAAAGTAGTAAGTGGTAATAACAGAATCTTGAATCAAATGCTTTCTATACAGAAAAATCCGTTGCTGACATGTCTCAAAGATTCCAGTGAACACCAAGCAAGTAATGGAACTGATTCCTCTATTGATCTGAGACTTAAATTAACAGCTCTAGAAAGTAAAACAGAGTCTTTTAAAAGACTCCAATGTCAATGTTTTAGTTTTCTAGCATATCTAGAGTATGGAATAGTTCCACGTGGTTTGAGGGCTCTAAAAATGCCCTTGTACCATGATACTTATCCGGATTAACTTAAAAGTTGGCAAGAACTTAATTTAAAAATTGGAGTTGACTACATGAGATTAATGAATAATTTTTTTTTTCATAAGATAGAATGCAATCTACAAAAAGAAATAACTCTGCTTGAGAATGAACTGCTCAATATGCCCTTATCCCAGGATGGTTTACTATTATATTAGACTATGCTTGAAAGACTAACAGTTTTTGAACAGAAGTTAACTGCGGCCAAGAAACGTAAACTTATAAGGGACTTTAATGATTTAAAAAACGGACACATTTTTTCCTGGCCTAAGATGCATCCAGTACCTACATCTAGGAGAGGGAAGTCCAAAAACCACAAACAACAAGGGAACTGATGGACTCATTAGACAGTTTCTCATCAAGTGAGATAATAAGTGTCAACAATACTGAAGCAGCACCAATAGATAAAGCACAACAATCTATTAATGCCAACAGTGTAACTGAAATATAAGATTCAACTACACTAGTAGAAACAACTCCTTCTACTAGTACCAATAGTACATCCCTTGCTGATGAGGATTTTTGGCAAGGGAGATCCATGATACACCTAGCATTACTGGAGAAGATAGGAAACAGAGATGGGAATATATTAAGGAACAGGGAATGGACTACAGACATGTCGAGAGGCCAGAAATAAACCAAAGGAGATCAACGAGGCAGATGGAGGAGCAAGGGACCAACAACTTGCAGTCGAACCAACAGTCAGAGAGACTAGAAGAAGGCACAGTTGTAAATCTAGTGAGTATGCTTAACAAATACAGAATTGAAACTTTTACAAAAAGGTCTGAGTTTTATACCCTCTAATACTGATAGTGTGATTACAGCATTAACGGACTTAAGACTCTTCATTAGAAAAAAAAAGTCATGTTCTTACTGTGACACCCATGCACTGGCCCAGCAATCAAGGAGCCTCAATCCTCACCACTAACACCAGTGAGGGACGTCCATATAGGGAAAGGATGATAAATACACACACAGTAAAGTACAATTTCCCTTAAGAGCACACAGAGGTCACAGTCATTCTGGGGCTGGGTTCTCCCTTTCTCTCCAGGTCCCCAATAAGACTCCCCACTGACACAGCTATAGGGTCCAGATCTCAGCCTAGTGGGCAAGCTAAACCTCCAGCACCCTCTCTGCCCAACCAGTGCTTCATGTCCCTGCCCAAGTAGCTGACACACACACACACACACACACACACACACACACACACACACACACACACACACACACACACATGCATGTGCGCACACACACACACACACACACACACACACACACACACACACACACACACACACACACACACACACACACACACTTTGAGATGATAATTATATACAACCACACAGACACTCCTGAGGAAGGCTGGCACAGCTTCTCCAGCTGTTCCCCTTTTACCCAAACTATACAGTAGCACCACTTGCGACCACCACTAATATTTATCAGCTACTAAAAGGCCCTTATGAAAGTCTGTCCAATTATACTGTGCAATATTATTATCCAAATGGTAAGTGCAACTGAACAGTCAAGGCTTATTGGAGTGGTTTGGCCAGTATCAATATATACATGCAATGTACTCTAGAGCTTAAATTATCTCTACACAAAACATCCACAGTTGAAAGGTTTAAAATTATTTAATAATAAATAATAAAAACACAAGACAATACTTCTTACTATACAGTGCTAGTCAAGAGTTCAGAGATCACAGAGAAATACATAAAATAATACAGTAGAAAAGTTCTGACATCAATACAGAAAAAACAAATCTAATCTTCCTAGTTCCTAGCTATATCTAAGAGAAAACACTGTTCTAAAATAAACTTACATATAGAGCAAGACAATGCTGGTGATGTTGGATGTTCTCAAGACAAATGCTCAATGCCTTGATTATTTCTGTTCTTAAACTGATAATACAGTACACTGATTCATTTCAGATTACATAATTTCTTTCTGGTTCCCAGGCAAACAGAAACTCAGAGGTTAATAGCCCTTTTGATCTTGCAGCTGGTCAGGAAGCCAGAGCAATAAAAGAAATTATACATGTAAATTCTAGCCATTAACTCTGGCCTCAAAACAACAGGCAGAATGCCTCCTTCTAGACATCTCGGCTCTTAGTTTTAGATTAAAGGATTTCACAATGCTTGACTTATCAGCTTTCCTCCAGCAGAGTGCAATGTGGTTACATTTTTGAAGTTTAACATTTAGCAAAGAGAACAAGCATGTGGCTTACATTAATATTTACAAATGACAGAATTATCTACAAAATTCTATCTGGCTAGGCTGGCAGCCTTCACCTATCTTCACACTTACCATAATGTTCCATCTCGGTTGTCGATCTGCATTCATTCTTGACTACTGGGTTTCAGTTCCGGCCCTTGGAACCAACTCGGCCATTATAACAAGCTCACACTATCCAGAAACTCTCAAGCCAAGGCTACCCATACTGCCTCCCTTCCCTTCCCCTCAATTTAAGTTTTGTCCATAGAGTAGAAAACCATGGAAGCTTTGTCTGAACAACAACCCTACTAGGACCCCAGGACTAGTTCCACACCTCCAAGAGTCTTTTGGACGGGGTAGGTGGGTGGGATGTCAAGAATGAATGAAGATCGACAACATAGATGGAACGTTATGGTAAGAACATAACTTCTTTATCTGACGTTGTCAATCTTCATTTATTCTTGACTGTTGGGACAGAGTCCCTAGCTACTTTATGCCCTGGGAGGCCCTTGGAAAGGATATTCCTGAGCACCATAGAGCCACAGGATGCTCTTCCCCTGGAGACAGTATCCAATTTGTAATGAGTGATAAAGGTATGGGGAGTAACCCAAGTTGTGGCTGCACATATGTCATCCATAGAAGCTCTGGAATAAAAGGCTACTGAAGTGGAAACAGACCTGGCAGAATGAGCCCTAACTTTTAAGTCCAGCTTATTTTGTTGATAAATAAAAGTGGGTCTATATTAAATCACTGAATGCTTAAAAAAGCGAACACTGATTTATTGACCCCAGCTTACAATCCTGAACACTTAGAAGAGTGACTTTTTTTTCCCAAGGGAAAAAAAAACCCGCTGTTCTACAAAAAATAAATAAATAAAAACTTTAAAACATTACAGAAAGTGGGGGGCTTTGCCCACACCCCCGATGTCGGAGCCTGTGCCCCCCCCACCCCCCCTACTTAAATATACCAACTCCGGGATCGCACTACAGTGACGAAAACGGCACAGTAATGGAGGCGGCCAAGTGATTTCTTTCCCAGGGAAAGAAATCGCTTATATGCCATTTCACTATTTTGCTGTTTCATGCTTTCAAGTCCGATCAAGATGCATTCAAAGGAATGTGTCTTTGATTATATAATAGGAACCTATAAAAGTGATGCAATCTCTCTACCATTTTGACAGAGTACCTTTCGAAACTGATTTGCCCTGTCTAGTACCTGAAAAGGATAGGAACAATTGGTCTGATTTTCTAAAAGTTTTTGTTCTATCCGTTGTTCTATACGTTTTCTGGAATTCATAAATTCCAACGCCTTGGATCAATTTATTCATACTCCCACCAGAGGCAGCAATATCTCAGACCTGGTCATTACCAACAGGGGTGACCGGTGTTCATAACCAGAGGTCAATTCCTCGTTGGTCAGATCCGACCAGAAGCTAATCACCCTAGACATCCACATCCCGCCCCCACCCCCCATGAGGGAAACCACCGTAAAAAACTTCTCCAAAGCCAACTTCACACTTCTTAAGACAGAAGTGGCCAGCTTCATCACACCCATGCAGACGGACAATAGAGGTACGACTGCTGAATCCTACACAAATGCACTTTATAAGCACTTACATGAGTGCATGGATTGTGCTATCCCTAACAGAACCAAGATGCTATCCTCCAAAAAAAAGGAAGCCTATCTGGTGGTCCTCTGCCATAAACAAACTCTACAACAGAAGAAAGAAACTGTTGCAAAAAAGAGTAAACTCCCATGACTGGAGGAGCTCCCTGGTCAGTCTCAGTAAGTAGCTGAGATCCCTCATAAAATCCTCCAAAGCTAATTACAAAAACAAAATTGCCACTTACTCTAAAGACAACCACAAAGCATTCTATAGCTATGTCAAGAATCTCAATGGCAACACTCAGATCTGCTCTGAGTTGCAGTAACAATGGCACTAAATATACAGAACCAACTGATATTGCCAACATCCTGGCAGATAGGTTCAGTGCTAACTTTACCCTCCTCTCAACCCCTAGAGGGCCCATCTCTATACCGGAAGAATGCAAAGTTCCTGTAATCACGGCTGCACAGGTAAAAAACACACGTTCCAAAGCCAAGAACACAGCATCCATGGGACCTGACAATATCCCAGGCTGTGTTCTACATGAACTACAGAACGAACTGGCACCCCACCTAAGTACCATGTTCAATCATAGCCTCACCTCAGGCTTTGTGCCCAGTGAATGGCACACCGCGACAGTTATCCCACTCCACAAAGGGGGAGCCACGACAAACCCCGGGAACTACTGCCCCATTAGCCTGACGAGCCTAGTCTGCAAGGCTATGGAACATATCATCATGGAACTCATAAACAAAGACATTGGTAATCGCCAAACTCTGGACCTCACCCAGTTCGGGTTTGTAAAAGGCAGATCATGTCTCCTAAACCTGATAGACTTCTTTGAAGCAGTCACCAAAGCCATAGATGAGGGTAAACTGGTTCACACAGCCTATCTAGATTTCGCCAAGGCTTTCGATACCATCCTCCACTCTGGAATTATAGATAAACTCACTAAACTAGGTATAAATCCCTATGTCACAAGATGGGTTGCCAAGTGACTCATGGACAGAACTCACACTGTGAAAGTAGCAGACTCCAAATCCGACTTCAGACCAGTGACAAGTGGTGTACCACAGGGTTCAGTCCTGGGTCCGCTCCTGTTTGGTATCTACTTCTCTGAAGTACAGGCTAACACAGAAGGTCTTTGGCTAATGAAGTTTGCAGATGACTACAAACTGGGAGCCATAATCAAAACTCCTAACTATGTGGGCATCCTGCAAAAGGGCCTCAGTGAGACATATGCCTGGTGTTAAAGCCATGGCCTCAAGCTCAATGCCAAAAAGTGCACTGTCATCCCCTTTGGTAAAAACTCTGTACCCATGAACTACCACATAGGTGGTAGTCTACTTAACACCGAAAGTGTAATAAGAGACCTTGGGACACAGGTGGACAGTAGTCTCTCCCTTGATAATCACATCGCCACAGTGGTCAGGAAATCCTTCTACGTGGCACACCTCATCATAAAAGGTTTCTTATCCAGAAAAAAAGAGGTCATTGTTCCCCTCTACTCATCACTCATTAGATCCATTATAGAGTAAAGCGTGCCTTTTGGTATGTACCTCACAATACATCTACAACAACTGGAGAGGCCACAGAAATACCTCACAAAGAGGATTAATGGCCTCAAACAGATACCCTACACAGACCGTCTCAAAAAACTCCAGCTTTACTCCATCGCATATTGCCTACTTAGAGGCAATCCCTCTGACCTACACGCTGTAGGGACCTAAACCTTGTCACCACAATAAACAGAACATGCTGGAGGGATAGATTGCTGTCCCAGAGACTTTCCATACTCTGAAAGAGACTACATATCTATGTCAAACAGAGCTCCTCATTAGCACTCTTCAAGAAAAATCTTGATGATTAGATGGGAAATAGGAAATTCTCCCCGGGGAACACTTCTGTGGCTCTGCACCACAGGGGCACAAGAAAATAATTTTCTTGGGTTGCGAAAGCCAGGGTACCTTTTTGGCTAGGCTTATACAGGCCCTAGGGCCAATAGCCTAGTACCTACCTATGAACCTATTCAAATAAAAATGCAATTCTCTATGTATGTCCAACAAATTTAAACAATATTTTCCCTTGTTTGAGAAATTTGGGAAGAAAGCTGGTAGCCTATCTGGCTGCTGTGTGCTCCTGCTCCAGACCCACCATCTGAACTCTCTCTCACCCACACTACCTGAGGAAGACTCCTGGCTATGGGATACCCTCCTCAACTTCAAGCCTTGTCAACTCGAATTTTCTTCAGTGCTGTCCAAATACTCCACAAGCACTAGCATTTTTTTTTTTTGTCTCTCTCTCCACCACCACAAGACTCAGGAACTCCCTGGCTATTAAGGACTACCTCAACCTTCAACTACTTTTTCTTGGTCAAATTTTCCCTCAGTGCTGTAAAATAAACTACAGCTGCTTTAACAGCATTTTGTGAAAACGCGTCTTAACCTGCTCTCTGACTCTGCTCTATCCACCACTAAGACCCTGAGGAACTCCTGGCTTAAGGATACCCTCATGCTGTCCAAATACTCCCAAACTGCTTTTAAGCATTTTTTTAAACTCTCTATTACCACGTGACTCTGCTGTTAGCTAATCTGCCAGACTCTTCTCTATGACCAGTATTTTCTAAACATTTTCCTTCCCTTACTGATTCTCACTCCTCCCAACCAAAGCGATTTACTTCTGCCCTTAGTCACCTACTGTAATACTACCTCAGAACTCTAGGTGTCAGTCTACCCAGGCCTACTCCTTATCCTCTTTCTACCCTTACTAGCTAAGCTCCTTCCCTACTCTTTCCTCTTTCCTCCCTAGACCTGTGATTTTCCCTAGCCTGCACTCCTTTTACCTTCAATCCTCTGCAGACTAGTCAGCTACTTTTTCCTCTTCTTGCCTTTGTCTTGACCTTTTCCTATTCTGCCCCTGAACCTTTGTGACTCTTCTCTGTAACTCTGCTCTCTGCCCACTAGGTGTCACTCTGTCTACATCTAGTCTTACAGTACTGCTTTATCCCTCTACCTTACTCCTCCTATTTTCACCTTTCTCACTCCTTTCCTTCTCCTTCCTTGCAGTGCCCTGTGACCCACTCCTCCTTACCTATCTCAATCCTTCTATCTGCTAGCTTTTTCTGTTACTTTTCTTTCCTAACTGGAATCTGTGTATCCCCTCCGTTAGCCTCTGCGTGGGCCACTCCCTCCCTCCCCCCCCCCCCCACCCACCCACCCCAGGGTCCTAACCTTATACTTCCCAAGTCACACCCCTTACCCTGACAACCTATCCTAATCTTTCCCGCTAAAACCTAAAGCTCTTCTCCCCACTCACTCTCCTGCCAGCCCCCTCCTTCCTCTACTGCTAATCCTACCTCATCTCCTTTTTGCTAGCTTCTCTCCTATTTCCTCACTTAGCTTAATCCCATAAAATTCAACTCTCTTCAGCATTCCCTCTACTTCGTACCTCCTTTCTCACCCCTATAACTCCTTCTACTAAGTCTTTCCTCTATTTCTTTTTGCCTTATACCTATAAATATTCTCCTCCAACCCTTTCTTCTACTATTACCTTATAACTGCCATTACCTCTCTACTTGTAAATATGACCCCATACTTACCCACCATGTTGATATTCTTAACATTACTTTCTACCTCCCTTTATTCTTCTTACCTTCTTACCTTCATCGAACACCCACTCAATAACTGGCCAGGCTATATAAATAAACATACATCCAGCATCCACACTTCTCTTACCTCATTCTTAAATTCTACTTCCACCCCTAGCTTTCACCTTCCTAAATTCCATAGGCAATCTCACCTCACCTATACCTTACCCTCTCATAAAAATGAAACAACTAACCCTTCTTAAAAGCAACTTCACATACAAACCAAATACTCCAACCTTACAAGATGGTGACATCCATCCCAACCCTGGCCCTACTCATCCCTCCCCAAAAGTATCTAGGCATAACTACAATAACACCCTTCTCATAGGACATCTAAATATAACGAAGTGTAAACAACAAAGTACCCTACTTACATGCCCTCTTAGACACTCACCACTTTGATATTCTGTGCCTCTCAGAGACTTGGCTAAAGCCAGCCACCAAAGACATTGAGATTATTCCCCAAGGCTATAATTTATATAGGCTTGATCGCTCTAAACGTAAAGGTGGTGGAGTGGCAATTCTCTTTAAGAACCATCTTAACATCTCCACCCTCCCAGCCTGTCCAACCCAGGATGTTAGAGCTGAAACCATCATCGCTAAACTCCAATTAAATGCACGAAAAGCCCTTTACATCATCTGCATGTATATACCTCCAGGCAACAATATACCCATCTTAGAAGACTTTCTCTGTTGGGTTTCCACTAACTACCCCAAGAAACTATAATTCTGGGTGACTTTAATATAGACTGGAATACTATTAATAGTGAAAACCCCACCTGTCATATAAACCTACATGGTTTTACTCAATCTATTACCACTACAACAAGGCTTAATAAACTAAGTAAGAAACATAGTATCTTAGACTGGATACTCATAAACAAAGCCAATGTCTCATACAAAGTAGGAACAATGCCCGATGACCTTAGTGACCACTGCCTAACCTTTATCTCTAGAGAAAAGACTGACTATCAAAACCTCCCTAACACTAGAATAATACGCTCTACCAAACACTTTAAAACTGACTCATTTCAAAATGATCTCAAAACATGCAACTGGAACCTCTTGAAATCACTTCCTCTTAATGAAGCAGTATCATTCTTCAACTCAACCTTCCTTTCCATTTTGAATAAACATGCCCTGAACGCTCTATTAGAATGAAGTCTAATATAGCCCCATGGCTCTCTAAGGAAACAAAGAAATTAATTCACACTAAAAATAAAATTTGGGCCAAATGGAGATACCATAGAATCAGCTCTGATTTTCTTCACTTTTGCCAACTTAAGAATCTTACAAAAAAAGCTATAATGTCTGAAAAACTACTACTGTGAACTTCAAGAAACCCATTTTAATAAACCCAAACAATTCTGGTCTTCTGTCAACAAACTCCTTTCACCTGGAACATCAAAACTCCCTCCTCTAAGACCCAGATACCCCTAACCATACTGCAAACACTTTCAATTCCTTTTTTATAGAAACCATTCAAGCTCTTGCTAGACAACTGAACACCAATAACTTTTACCCTCCAAATAATCAAATTGACTCTCCCCACAACTTCACTCTTCATCCTATCTCTACCTCTTTCATCTACAAGCTTATTCTCAAACTGAAACCCTGCACCCCCTCTGCTGACAAACTCCCTTCTCTCTTTCTTCAAAAGGCTGCTAAACAGATTGCATACCCTATATCTATACTCATTAATAGGGATCCAAGAGGGAACCATACCAGATATATGGAAAGTCTCTCATATTATCCCACTACACAAAGGTGGTAGCTCTATTGATTACACGAACTATAGACCTATTGCTCTTCTCTCACCTCTAGCTAAGATAATGGAGAAATGTATCCATCAGCAACTTGTTCAGTATCTCTCTTTAAACAACATTATAGCCAACTGTCAACATGGCTTTAGACCTCACCATAGCACCTCCACTGCCCTCCTTTCCTTTGTTGATACTATTAACAACTGTCGTAACTCCAATCTTTTCTCCTCTGCTCTCTTCATTGACCTCTCTAAAGCCTTTGACATGGTGAACCACTCTTCCCTCATTAATATCCTTCAATCCCTCTCATTTGATATCCTGGCTATTAAATGGTTTACTTCTTATCTAAGCAACAGACAACAAGCCGTTCTTTGGGACAACCATATCTCTTCCTTACTGCCTGTTTCTATTGGAGTACCACAGGGCTCCATTCTTGGGCCACTTCTCTTCCCTTTACATAAACGATCTTAACACTGTAATCCCTCAAGCTACCTGCATCCAATATGCTGACGACTCCACTATTATTTGTTCAGCATCTACCTCCTCAGAACTACTCTCACTAACTCAAACTACCTTCAACACTGTAGAAACCTGGTTTACTAGACGGTACCTCCTCCTCAATGCTAAAAAAACTAAACTGCTCCTTTTCACTCCTACCACTCGAGCCTCCCCATTAAACTTCAACATCTTGTCAAATGACACCACTGTCATCTCTCCTGACCTGACAACAAAACTACTAGGAGTAACCATTGATAACAATCTCACTTTTGATCAACATACTAACAACACCATCAAAACAGTTAACAAAAAAATAGGATCATTATACCGTATTAAGCCATTTCTCACACCTACTACCAGGGCTACTATCGCCCACTCCCATCTGATATCTACTCTCTTTTACACATCACCTATCTTCACTAACCTTAAGAAGGCTAACCTAAATAAACTAGCAGTTTGTTACAATAGCATTGCCCAGGTAACCCTTTCAGAACACATCACTGTCATAACCTAAAACTCCTAGGCTGGCTAGAGCTACAAAACTGTCTTATGATCTCACAACTTACTATTGCCCACAAGATACTTTACCAACCTGATAACACCCTATACTCTCTAAACTTTTAATCCCTTATAATAATCTTACCTCCCTTCGATCTTCTTCTAAACTCATGACCAAATCTGTAAAATCTCATAACTTAGCTGGTGACTCTCTGTTCACTAATACTGTAGGTAGGACATGGAATCTGCTACCCACAGATATTACTCTAATCTCTTCCTTACCACTCTTCAAACAAAAATCAAACTGTACTTCCAAAATCACTGGCTTTGTTCGTGTAGGACTCCTGACTAACCTTTTATTCCCCCCTTCTCTACCTTAACTACTTACTGTCTTATTAGCTACACATACACTTACTTTTTTTTCTTGCCCTGTTGCTCTCCTCTTATGCTCTGACTCACTCCTCCTTTCTCTCCCTGCCCTCATTTCCATTCTTCTTTTTTCTTCCCCTTCTAGACTTTTGTTTCTCTCTCTTCTATTTCTACATGAATCCCTTCTAATCTCTTGTTTTACTTCTTTCTCTCCGAATTAATGAAACTAACTGCTAATCTTTAGCATTTTATTTTGTGATGCTACTACTGACCTAGTGTATTTTGTGTGTGCCTTAAATATTTGTTGTTCTTATTACTAAATGTATATTCTTATTGTACTTAATTTTTATTAATATGTCTTGTAGTTTAGTTTTATGTATGGAGCTTTTCTCCCCGGGCCTCTACTGAAAATGGACATATATCCAGCTAGACTAGCCCGGTAAACAAATGTAAAATAAAAATAAAATAAATCTATGGACTGATTAATATTGGAATCTGACACTACTTTAGGCAGAAAGAAGGGATTAGTTCTGAGTGATACTCTCTCTTTGTGGAAAATAATATATGGCTGTTTTGCACAAAGAGCCTGCAATTCTGAGATTTTCCTGGCCAATGTGATGGCTACCAGGAATAGAGTTTTCCAAGATAAAAATCTGATATCATAGGTGGCTGCTGGCTCGAAAAGCTGATGGACCAAACTTTGTAAGACCAATGTTAAATTCCAAGGTCCAATGGGCTCTATGAAAGGCGGTTTCAAATGTAAAGCGCCCTTAATAAAGGTTTTGCAGAGGCGGTTAGACATCAAGTAAAGGTCATTGAAACCATTATGGAAATTTGAAATGGCAGCTAAATGAACTCTAATGGTAGAAGCAAGGCTCCCAATTGAAATAAGGTGGATAACTATTCCAAGACCTTAACGATCGAGGCTGAAAAAGGATCAATACCCTGTTCATCAGACCAAAACACAAATCTCTTCCATTTGCTAAGATAAAGTTTTCTGTTGGATGGTTTATGAGAAGCCAGAAGTATTTTTGTACTGGGGAAGATAAATAATTTCACGTGGTAATTACTGGAAGCGGAGAAACCAAGCCGTCAGCTTGAGATTTAGTAGGTTGGGATGGATCAGGCCCTGCGGATGAGACAACAGATCTGGAGTTGGATCCAGAATCCACGGACGGTGAACTAAGTGAGGCCAGAGAAAGGGAAACCAGACTTGACATGGCCAATAAGGTGCAATGAGAATCACTTTGCTTCTCAACCGTTGAGCTTTCTTCAAAAATTGGGGAATTAGAGGGATTAGTGGAAAGGCATAAAGAGGTCCCGGGGTCCAGTCATGGAGAAGAGCATCTTTCGGGGACTCCCCCTAAGGGGGGACTAGGGCAAAGTAGCTGCTGCATTTCTGGTTTATAGGAGGAACAAACAGATCGCAGCAAGGCTGACCTCATAGACAAAAAAAACTTTGCCGCAACATTGGAAATGAGAGACCACTCGTGAGGCAAGAGAATGCATCTGCTCAGTTTGTCCGCAATCACATTGGGAGTTCCCTGGAATGTGTATTGCTGTCAGAAAGCGGTTGGAGGCGATCGCCCAATGCCAGACTCTTATGGCTTCCTGGCAAACAGGGTAGTATCTGGTTCCCCCTTGTTTGTTGATGTACCAGACTACTGCCATGTTGTCTGACTGAATAGCAATTGTCCCTGAAGGGAGGGCAGATTGGAATGCTTGCAAAGCTAACAGCACTGCCCTCAGTTCTAGGGTGTTGATATGCAAACTGGCCTCTAAATGGAACAAAATGCCTTGGACTGTCTTTTCGTGAAAATGCCCCACCACCACCCTATTAGGGATGCATCTGTGGTCACTATTGGGTTGAGAGGGGGAAAAAGGGCAGCTCCATAATTTGTCTTTTGGCTTCATCCACCAATATAAATCCTGCTTGCACTGGTTGGTTATTCAGATTCAGTGTGACATTGGATGAGTTAACATTGTCCACTGTGACACCAGGAGCCACTGAAGCAGTCTCATGTGGTATCTCACCAGAAGAACTAAGGTGATTGTTGCTTCCATAAACCCAAGGAGCTGTAAGACCTGGTGAGCTGGAACTTTATCTTGAGAGAGTACCACTTGAAGTTGTGACCTTCTCCAGTCTGTGAAGTGGAAGAGCAGCCGTGCAGGATTTTGTGTTTAGTCTTGCTCCAATTAATTCTATGTCCTGTGTGGGGTATAGCTTTGACTTTCCCTGTTATCGAGATGCCTAAGAGTCCAGGGTGGAAAGCAGCAGATGCCTGGTGGTGGCGGTGAGGAGCCAGTCATCAAATTATGGGAACACACGGAATTCCTGTAGCCTTAAGTGAGTTGCTACCAATGCCATGCATTTAGTGAACACCCTGGGGGCTGTGGTGAGACCAAAGGGCAGTGCTCGAAATTGGTAATGACTGGCTCCCAGCTGGAAGCGGAGGCATCTTCTGGAGCATTTGTCCATTTTTATGTGGCAATACGCGTCCTGAAATCTATGGAGCACATCCAATCGTCTTTCTCCAGAAAGGGAAGAATAGACTGAAGTGTGACCACCCGGAATTTTGCCTGTTGAAAAACTTGTTCAGAACACTCGAGGTCTAACACTGGCCTCCTGTCCCCTGTCTTTTTTTGGCACTAAAAAGAATCTTGAGTAAAATCCGGATCCTATTTGGTCTGGTGGGACTGTTTGGATGACTCTTTTTTTGAAGCAACTTTTGGATTTCTAGTGCTGCTATACCCCTCTGACTGGGTGGAACATCAGGGATTCACCTTTGTGGTCTGGGATAAAAACTGAAGGGGATATGGTAACCTGTAGTAATTATTGTCTGCACCCAGGAATCTGATGTTATTGTGTGCCAGGCTGAATGGTGCATAGAATCTTCCCTCAACTGCTTCCAGAGGTAAGCAATTTGGCCGCTGCTCTGGAGAACTGGCAGGGCTGTGAAGAGAAGGAATCCCTGGAACCCTGGTTTATTTATTTATTTACATTTGTTTACCGGGAAAGTCCAACTTTGAACTAAGCCAATTTTCAGTGGAGGTATGGGAGAAATGCTCCAGACACATATCTTTGTCACGTGGGAGGAAACCAGAGCACCCAGAGGAAACCCACATGAATGCAAGGAAGACATGCAGACTCCACACAGAAGGCACTCCAGCCAATAATCGAACTGGAGAACTTTTTGCTGTGAGGTGACAACGCTACCGTTGCACCACTGTGCCTAACTGGTTACTCATGCCCTCTCTGCCACGGGAGGGGAGTCTTCCTGAAGAGTTCCCCCCTCTGCCCCAGGAGGAATACTCGATACGTGTGTCTCAAAAAGGCCCTTGGAACATTCAAAACCACATCTTTCCACTCCTCTGATTCCTGGAGTAAGGTAGCTGAGGAGTGGAAAAGTGCACGCCAACAGCAGAAAGGGTCTTTCCGTCCTTCTCACACCTTGCTAATATGTTTCTGGGCCAAATAATGATGAAGCATCAACAGGAGCGCTGATAAAGGAAGACTTGGAGGGGTCTGCAAAGTCACATAAGCGCATCCAGGCGTGAGGCCTAATGGGAATGCCTGTACCCGCTGCCCTGGACGTCCCTTCAGCTGTATGTGCAATAAGCCGCATGGAGGAGTTGGAGATCAACTCTACGGTGGCAAGCTGGCAGGCAACCTTATCACAGTCCTCGTCAGTCATTGCTTCTACTAAGGTCTCTGAAAGCTCAGTTATCAGATCCCTTTGGAGTTGTGTGAAATGTACCAAAAAATTCAAGGACAGCATGGGGAAGGTCAATAAAGAAACGACCTGCTTCCTGAATCTGTCCATCGTCCGAGACTCTCGGTTTGGAGGACTGATAGTTGGACTCTCCTCGGTAAGTTCCTTTTTTCTGGCAGCCACCACCACCATGCCATCTACTGCTACACCTTTCTACCAGTGAGGCTGATCCTCGGGCGTAGAAAGAATTTTGTCCGGTCTCCAGGGAATTGGGTCTATACTATCAGGAGCCTTCCACATATGCTGCACGATGAATCTGACCAGTTCATCGGCAGGTGGGGTCACCCAAGAAGTACAAGGCCAGGCACGAAAAGCCTGCAAGAACACAGATTCCTCGTAGGATGGGTTTATGTGCTTCCAATCACCCTCTGTTTTAAAATTTCCAGGATGTCTCCAAAGGAGACATCTTCAGTGAGTGACTGAGGGGACCCTTCATCGAAATTTGTATCCTAAGTGACCAATTCTTGTGGAGAATCCAGGTGCTTCCTCTTGCATGATCTGTGATGGGGTGACTCCTCAGGAGGAAGATCCAAGGAGGACTCCGAAGAGAGGGGACCCTGCAACAGGGTGTCTTGCTGCTCTTGTGCCCGCTGTCTCAAGGTAGCAGACTGTGACAGCTGCAAGCCAAAGGATACATATATGTGACATTCCGACAGGGATGGTGCCATCTGTGAGCCTGCTGAGGCCAGGGCTCTCTCCATAATCTGGAAGGCAGTCCTGCCCGAAGAGGGATGGGAGTCCGGAACTGAGAAAGACAACCTTGGAACTGGGGTCACACCCCACTCTGAACAGCCCATCTCCAGAGTAGCAGCCGTGCGAGTACTCATAACTGCCAGGGCATCAGGAACCGTAGATGGAGCTGTGGAAAAAATTGGAGCCAATCCAGGGATCCCGGAGCCGGCAACCAAATCACAGTCCCGTGGGTGGGTTGGTTGAGATGGAGCCACAGACCACAGAGTCAGTTCCGGAGACAAGGTAAGATCCATCATCAACACCGAAGTAGTTGGCACTGGGAACGTTGAAGTCGAGGGCTCCAAGACCTGCAGAGAGGTTGATGGAGGAAGATAAGAGGGTGTCCTAGGAGAGTAACCCTCGGTTCTGGATGGGAGAGAGGCCCTAGAGGGGTTAGGAAGGCCTCAGCTGCCAAGAGCTGATCCACTAATCTGACTACATCAAGCTCTGAAAGGCTCCTGGTGGAACGGATGGGCAACCCCCGAGGGCGATTCTGGCCTTTCAAGAAATGGACTTAATTGCTAACCCAAGAAGGGGTCTGTAGATGTGAAGTATCTAGTCCTGGGTTTACTCTAGACCTTCAGCACTGCGGTCAGTTGACCAGTAATTGGGAGGAAGTAACCGGAATGCTTGTGGAGACTATTGTTGGTGCCGAGAGGGCCATTGGTACCGATGATAAGGTCGGTGCTGTAGGAGTTTTGGTAGTTTCAGCAGTTGTCTGCACAGTGGGAGACGTGAGAAGCTTCGGCGCCGGACTAGATGTTGGTGTAGATTTCAGTATCTTAGGCCTAAGTTCCAAGGATAAGTCGGCCCTGGGCCTTGGAAGATTTAGCTTCATGTACTTTAGGTGATGTACGAACAAAGTGACTCCTTTTCTTGGATTCTCTCCTGGGAGACTTAGATGTCTCCATCTCAAGCAAAGCCTCACTAAAAGGGCATTTTAGCAGCCCCTTGAGGATAAGTTTGTTACGCCTCTCTTCAAGGGTTCAAGCACTGAAACCCTTGCAGAGTTCACATGGCAGTTGTATTTCCAAATGTGGCACCCCCAAACAATAAACACATGAAAGATGCCTATCGGAGTTGGGCATCTTTCTGCCACATTCCTTACATTGCTTGAACTCTGTGGTTCCTTTTTGTTTTTCTGTCATCTTTCAAAAACAACAAGAGGGCATGTGCGCAGACAGAGACTCACGCACACAAGGTCTAACGGAAAAGTACACAGTACAGTTTTTTTTTTAAGGGCTGTACCAACAATCGTAGTTAGAAAATTACCCCAAGGAGGGTAAAAGGAAGAGAGAAATAAGGGAAATAAGGATACCAGCGATGGTACTGAAGAATTTACCAGGGGTAAAGGGAAGGGAGGGGCCTATACCAACGATGGTACGAGAATTTACCTGACAAGGTAAAGGAAGAAGGAATACAGGATCACTCACACCAAAACACACAGCAATGACAATAACTACCAAGGAGAGGCAACAAAATAAAGAATTAGAGAATATATGAATATATATATATCTATCTATATATATATATATATATATATATATATATATATATATATATATATATAGGTATATATATGAAAGAAAAAATTTAGCACTTAGCTGAGAGCATGGCTGACGCATCCGATTTTTTACACAGCAAAAGAGATCTGGAGGGAAGGGAAGAGAAGCAGTATGGGTAGCCTTGGCTTGAGAGTTTCTGGCTGGCGTGAGCTTGATATAACATCCAAGTCAGTTCCAAGGGTCAGAACCGAAACTCAATAGTCAAGAATTAATGAAGACTGACAACATCAGATTGTGAGTTCGAAACTTATATTTAAAGATTGCTCTTCTTTTCAACCACAGGTATGTAGGAAATCTAGTTTTCTTTATTCCAGTGAATTGTCCTATATTGAATGCATTCAGTGAATTATGTGAAAAAGATATTCGCACCTATTATATACAACATGAGAAAAAAATATATAATTTATCATTAGTTGAATATGAAGCTCTTACTAGATAACAATGAATTATTATTTAACGAGTGGACAAAGGGGGAGCAGTGGTTATTTTTGATAGACATGTCTATAATGAGTTAATGCTTGAATTTCTAAAAGATGGTGATACCCTTGTAGAAATAACTGTCCAAGATGTGTCTAAATATATAAGCAACATTAATATGTGTATATATAAATGCAGATTAACAACGATATTGACATTGAGTTTTTTTACTATTTTACAGTACCCTGCACTATCACCCCCGTCCTTTATAGTCTTCCAAAAATCCACAAAAGTTTGACTCGTCATCCTATGCGACCCACTGTAACTGATACTGGATGGGCCACTGAGCCCATCTCTAACTACTTACAGTTGACCCTTAGTAAATATTTATGTAAGATTAAAAGTTACATTAGAGACACAAAAGCCTCTTTACGCCAATTATACTTATGGTGCAATGATTATAAGAGTTACGATTTTTTATTCGTAACCCTTAATATTAAATCACTCTTTACCATAATATCTCTTAATTATGTTTTGGAAGCGCTGAGGAATTTTTTATGTAAAAACATTGGTATGGGAGCAAGAGTTGTAGAAACATTATGTGAATTGGCAGAATTAGTATTGGCCAATAATGTGTTTATGTTTAATGACCATGTCTACTTACAGAAAAATGGTATAGCCATGGGTACGCCAATGGCCAACACATATGCCAATATCATTATGTCTGAGTGGGAGGAACGGTATATTTATGATATCTTGAATACTTTGTGTAATAAGATGCTGTTTTTAAGACATTTTGTTGATGATGTAGTTCTCCTATCGGCTGGAAGTGATGATGAACTTTATACATTTGTGAACTATTTAAACAATACTACAAATTTTTTTAGAATTTACAATGCAGTTTTCTTTTGATAATATTAGCTACTTGAATGTATGCTTAACTAAATATGATGGTCATATTGTGACATCCATTCATAGGAAGGAGGTCCACACTAACCTCTATGTTCATAGAAATAGTATGCATACAACACACACTTTTAGGGCGGTAGTCAAGGGACAAATGTTAAGGGCTAGTCAGTTGAATAGTGAAGAAGAAAGTTTCCATCTGGAATTAGACAAAATGACCACAGAATTTAAACAATATGGCTACAATGATATCATCTTACAACACACGAAGTTATATCTAAACGAGATAGTGAAGCGAAACCTCACTTTAGTGAACCCTAGCTAAGAAATATTGAGAATCAGAATTACACTAATAATAGACATATGAGATATGTGACAACTTATAATAGGAGATCTAATGGCATTAAGAATATTATTTTGAAGAATTGGGGTATCTCAAGAAGTATGCCTGAAATTCTGCAAAGTCGGCGACACTCCCTCTTTTTCTTATCAAAAGTGTTCGAACCTTAAACAGAGATTATGTTATAAAGATCTTCACAGCCGTAGAGTATAATTAAGTAAGAGACATGGAACATTTCCCTGCTACAACTGTAAATGCTGTGATGATATCGTAACCAATACTAAATTTATACATCCAAATACAGGTAGAAGATATATTTTTACATGTTTCGCTACATGTAATACTACTGCCATTGTATATATGGCATGCTGGATGGTATGCACAGCTTTTTACATAAGGGAATGTATTAGAAAGTTAAAAGATAGATTCACTGTAAGTCAGAGATACGTACAGGGGTAAGTAGTAATGCCTTAGAAGACACATAAGAGAGAAAGGACTTAACCACAAATTCAACTTTAGAGTTATAGAACTGAAATATAGGAATAAAAGGGGTGGAGATTTAAATAATGAATTAGAAATAAGTGAGTATTCATGGATAACACTTTTGCAAGCAGACAACCCACCTAGCCAGAACACAGTGATTAGTGTGAAACCTATTTTGAGGAAGAGACCAATGTTTTTGAAATAATTGTATCTATTCAAATATGTTTTACATGATTTTATGTATATACTTTTTATACACACACATTATTCTGTCTTATATAGATTTTCTATACATTTCTTAATTCTATTTGACTATATTATTAGGTTTGATCGAACTGCAGATTGGACTGTGTCATGTGATAGTAATTGGGTATTTAAATGTGTGCTTTAGTCAGTGAATTACATACTGATGAAGGGTGTATCCCGAAAGCTTTGTGACTTGGATTGGAATAAATTGTTTTAGTCTATCCCTGCATTTCCAGGTTTTAGATTTTTTGCTCTCATTTTGGATTCTTCTCCTTACCTGTGTTACCTACGTGCTGTTTTGTGTTTGATTTTATAGGCATAAAATAGTCCACAATGGCAGTTGTAGCCTAGTACTAATCTACAAACATATAACCATAATGGGGAAAAAGACTGGCAAATCAATAAATTGATTCAAATTTGCTTCAGATTATACTTTTGGGAGAAAGATAGGATTTGCTCTCAATGACACTGTCTTTGTGGAAAATAAGAAAAAGTGGCTTGCATGAGAGAACTTGTATTTCAGAATATCATTTAGCATATGTAATGTCAATCAGGAAAACGGTCTTCTAAAAAAGATACTTAAGGTCACCCAATGATGCTAACTCAAATTGTTTCTGAGTCAGTGACTGAAGTGAAGTTGTGACATCCCATGGAGTACTGGGTCCCAAATTGGAGGCCTCAGTAAAAAGGTTTATTTAAGGAAAGCCTTAGATATTCTAAGGCAAACAATGCAAGAGTCATCGTGGCCTACGTGAAAACTTGAAATGCTATCCATTTGAACTTTGATGGCAGAAAAAAATAGAACCTTGGTGAAAAAGTTCTGAAACTCCAATGTCAATGAGAAGGGGGGCAGAAAAGGGATCCAGTCCTTCTGATAACACCCAAATAGAGAATCTTCTCTATTTACTGTTGTAAGTCTTTTCCGTTGATTGGTTATGAAAATACATTGTGTGAACTTCTGGAAAATACAACATGGCGTCTCTGGCTATCGTTAAAAGTGGAGAAACATGCTGTTAACTTTAGGACTAGAAAATCTGGTAAAGGCATCCCAGATGGGTGACTCAGAATATCTGGAATGGGATCAAGTAGCCAGAGCGGGTGCAGCAAATAAGGCCAAAGGAAGGGGAACCAAACCTGCATTGGCCAAAACGCAGCAATGAGGATCACCTTAATTTTGTACCTCATGGTTTTCTGTATGAATTTTTTCAATAGAGGTATTTTTTTAAATAGCTTTACTGAATTATCACTTGTGACATAGGCAAATTTACATTTATATAAAAGCAATCAAACTGTATTAACAAGTTCATGTAAAATATAACCTAAGCGACATTATATAAATTATTCAATTCCTGCCTACCCCATTTCTTAAACAAGAAACATCTTTATTAAATCATCACTTACAACACAGGCAATCATACATTTATATAAATTAAATCAGTCCGCATCAACATAATTCTAGTTACAAGCATTTTATATCACAAACCATACTGACACACACCCAGTTGCAAATATTATATATCACTTATAACCTACCCAATCATTTTCAGTCAAATATCACATAACTCATTTAAGTTCTGCCTTCTTTTAAACCTCATTCCTCACATGTGTATATTGGTCACGCAATTCCCATTGTTTTTCCTAAGGAGTGTGCTCCTACACTTTTTTCTAAAAAATCTCAATTCCAGTCGTTTTACCTCTGTTACTATATTCACTACTACTAGTATAGTTGGCTTAGATTTTCATTTCCATTTTCTAGTAATTGCTTTTTTGGCAGCCACCATAATTAGACAGAGCAAGGCCTTACCATGTCTAGGCAATTCCAATTCCGTATCATAGCTCATAAAAATCATTTCCCTCATCACACCAATCTGCCCATCCAGCATCTCTGTCAGTGCAATCCCATGGGGAATCCTTGAAGTCTGCCAACTCACCGCACTCCCAGAAAATATCTTCCCAATTACCTCTTCCTTCCCCGTCACACTTCCAGTATTTGCTCTGTGTCTATCTCAGGAAAAATTCTCTGGAGTCTACTTGGGTATAAAATATCTATGTAAATATTCCCAAGCAAAAATCCTAAATTTTCTAGATTTTATTGCATATTTGGGAGACATACATATGTCTTCCCATTGTTTCTTTGTGAATTACTTATCCAGTCTCTCTTCCTAATCTTTTCTAACTTCCTCTGGTTGATTCTTATAGTTATCATGCAACATTTTATATGCTCTACTAATTATTCCTTTTTTAACATCAGCTTCTGTTCTAGATTCTATTAAAAACTCTTATCAGTGCTGGTCTTTCGTTTAGGCCCCCCCCCCTATTTCTTTCTCTTTGGCTATACTCTGATGTCAATCCTTGATAGGGCAGTTAACCTCTAACCTGCAGTCTAAATAAATTCTTAGCATCTTCCCATTCTATCATCTTCCCGTCTTTTAGTTATTTGCTCCCAATACCTTGGTTCCTTTGCCACTTTTCTCCAATAAATTCCAGCCCCTCTTGCCTGTTGTCTATATCCCTAATTGCAGTCATCCCTATCTGCAGAATCTCCATTCTCAATTCTTGTGCTGGGTTAATTCTTAGGATGCTTTCTGCTACTTTATAGATATATTCTGCATGATTACTGTTATTCTCCTTAAAGACCTGCATCCAAAATCCCAGTTTCTCCTTATTTCTTGAGCTTCGCCCCTGTTTTATCATTATCCCTTTCCACTTTGAATTACAGTGTTCTGCTTGTGCTACGTCTAGGAGCCTTAACTGTGCAGCTCTGAAATAAACCTTCAAATCGGGTAATCCTAATCTGCCTTGTTCTACTGGAAGAATCAGCATATCCCTCTCGACTCTTGCCATCCTCCCCTCCCAGATAAAGTCCTTCAGCTCTTTATTAATTGCTATCTACAACTTCTCCTCTAGTTGATAAAAATATGCCTGACCTGCGTATAAGACTAATGGGACTAAAAACATTTTAACTGCTTGTATCTTACTATCCACATCCATATAACAAAGCTACAATTTTCTCAGTTTTTGTATTATCTTTTCTTTAGCCTCTTTCCACATATCCGTAGCTGCCACACCAGAATCATTTTTAATCTATTCTCCTAAATACTTCATTTTATCATGTCCCCATAAATATGAATATTGCTGAACCAATTAATATGTGGG
Organism: Protopterus annectens; assembly: GCF_019279795.1. Lineage (NCBI taxonomy): Eukaryota > Metazoa > Chordata > Ceratodontiformes > Protopteridae > Protopterus > Protopterus annectens. The sequence goes on from NC_056729.1 coordinate 1,389,285,862, forward strand.
TAAATAATTTACCACTATTGCCTTTGTTTTTGCTTAATTCATTTTTTATTCCAAAAAGATTTGAAATTACCTCAAAATGTTCCACAACACCTTAATGTCTATTTCTGATTTTGTCAGGTATAAAATAATATCCTCTGCAAATAGAACCCGCTTTTCTTGACTACCATGCCAATTACATCCTTGAATTTCTGAGTCCCTTATTTTCTTTGCCAATGGTTCTACATATAATGCAAATAACAAAGGGAAAGAGGACACTCCTGCCTGGTAACTGCTCAAGCAGAAATTTATCAGAGAGGAACCCATTCACTTTAATTTTCGCCTCTGATCCCTCATATATCCTCCTAATCAACCTTATATATTTTTTCAGGAAATGCAAATGCTTCCATTGCCCTGCTCATAAAGTGCCAGCTTACTCTGTCAAATACTTTCTCTGCATTAAGACCCACCAACACCAATGTTAATTTCATACATTCTGCTTCCCTCTGAATCATCAGTGTTCTGTTAATGTTGTAAAATGTTTGCCTCCCATCCACACAACCACACTGATTCGTATCTATCAATTTTGGCAATACTTTTTCCATTCTTTTAGCAATTATAGACAGGAAGACTTAATAACCATGGTTTAGTATTGAAATTGGCCTGTATGAAGCTGGATCTGCTGGATCTTTACCCTCTTAAGGTATTATAGCTACCACTGCTTGCTTTCAGGATGTTGGTACTTCTTCTCTTAAAATACTGTTAAAACAAAACCTTCCAGATCTTTGTCAGTTTTTTTTCCCTCCTAGCTTCCAAACTTCCACCAGAACACCATCAATTCCTGGGGACTTTCCTGTAGATTGGTTACACATCAAAATTTTTTCATCACCCCCTCCTATCCTAACCATTAATAATTGAGCTTCATGTACCTCTAACCTTGGCATATTTAACTCTTCCATAAACATTTCCATTTGTATCTTTTCTTGATTTCCATATTTCTCTGCTTTATACAGACTTTCATAGAATTTCCGAAATATTTCCGAAATATCTCTAATACCTCTATAAGACCTCCTGTTACCTTCCTTGTGACAGTCTCCCTAAGCTTGGTGATAGCCCTTTCTACTTTCTGTTGCCTGAGTCTCTGTGCTAAAAGTTTTTGTGTTCTAGTGTTATCATAAAACAGTTGCTTAACAGCAATCTTTCTAAATGTGTGTACATTATTGAGGTAATTCCTTATTTTCTGTTTAGCATTCTACAATTGATCCTCTTCTTGTTCTGTGAGAGTCCCCCTATTCTGCAATACTTTAACATTTGTCAGTCCTTCTAAATAATTCTTATTACTTCTTAAACGTATCTCCCTTTCTTTTAAACTCCATCTTAAATTTTATCTGACACCCTAGCTATATTTTCAGAAGTAATTTCTATCATCTCGAATAGCTCCTGAATAACCTCCACTACTCATTCCTTAAATTCCTCTCCTTTCAATAGAATGGGGGAAAGCACCAGTGTCTCATTTTTATTTCATTTTCCTGTGTTTTTATTTTAGTTCTTATTGGCGCATGATCTGAAATATTTTTGGGGTGTATATCAAGACCTTCATTTAAATGCACAAGTCCCTGTGAAATGAAAATTCTGTCTAGCCTACCCTAGTTTTTATATCCTGGGGAATAATATGTAAATTCATTCCAAACTCCTACTACTGAATTCACATCTTCCATGCCAAATATTTTCATAAATTTCTTCAAAAATGTACTCTTCCTTGTTATACTTTCCCTTCTGCCCCCCAAACGCATCTTCATTTCTGTAAATCAAATTCCACTCCCTACCTATAAATAATATTCCTTGCTGAAAATAGATTATTTCTTCCGGAATTTTCTTAAACTCCATTATAGCAGTTTTAGGTGGAATATAAATACATGCCAGTGTAATTCTCCTCCCTTGCCAGTAATTCTTTAGCACTACAGATCTACTATTATCTTTTTTATCCTCTTCTATCACCATTGGAGCTCCTCTTGCAATTAATATAAGTACTTCTCTTTGTTTTACCTGAGATATTCAGCTGAATAACCATCCTGAATACCTTCCTTTATCAAATTCACCTGTTCAGTTTTTTCCAAGTGTGTCTCCTGTAACATAGCTATTTGTACTCAACATTTTAATACAGTTCACTATTCTTTCTTTGTTGTATTTATCTGTGAGACCATTTACATTTAATGACATTACAGAAAGTATCATTGTATTAAAACATTATTCCCACCTTTTATGTACAACACCTTTTTGTTAAATGTCTAGTTCAAGCTTTTGTGTTACATGAATACACCGTTTGGCAGGTTGAACTTTTATATACTTGTTTCTTGTCATATCCATTTGAGCCTATGTCACATCTTACAAAACTTTTTGTTTTACTGAAAGCCCTCAAAAAAACAAACAAAAAAAACAAAAAAAAAAAGCAAAACCTATTAATTTATATGCAAAACTATATACATCTTCAAATACTGAAGTTTTACTCTCCTAATAGGAACAAATGTCCCAAACTGACAGCCACACTCATAGACTTGAACTAACCTACAAGAAAGGTTATCCATGCTAAGAAGCATGGTGTAGCCTGTGCTTCTACTAAGTGCTAAATGGTTTTGTGTTACGAAAAAACACACTGCTAAGAGCAGAAACTAATGAAAAAACAATACACCAGAGCCACGGTTCACTATCCACTACTTTACTGATGCTTCCTAGTACCTCGGCTGTAATGCACTCTGCTGTCTACCACTTTTAGTATATTGTCCTTCTGCCACAGTTTTGTCAGAATCAACTCCTTCTGCTGGTAGGATTGCATCTTTACTATTAAAGGTCTAGGTTGCTTTCGCATATCCAGGTTTGGAGCATACACATGCTGACACATGCATACAACTGGAAAGGCCGCAGAAATACCTCACAAAGAGGATCACCAGCCTCAAACAGATGCCATATGCAGACTGCCTCAAAAAACTCCAGCTCTACTCCATTGCATATCGCCTACTCAGAGGCGATCTCTGCCTAACATACAAAGCCATGTCAAACCCAGAGCTGTTGGGCATGCTACACTTAAAGAAATCCCAATCCCTCCGAGCCACATGCTCCAGGGACCTAAACCTTGTCACCACAATAAACAAAACACGGAGGGGGGATAGGTTCCTGTCCCATAGACTTCCTATACTCTGGAACAGACTGCCCATTCATGTCAAGTAGAGCACATCATTAGCCCTCTTTAAGAAAAATCTTGACAATTGGATGGGAAATATGAAATTCACCCTGGGGATCACTTCTGTGGCTCTACTCCACAGAGGCACAGGAAAATAATTTGTTTGGATGGCGAAAGCCATGGAATCCTTATGGCTAGGCTTATATAGGCCCGAGGGCCGATAGCCTAGTACCTACCTATGAACACATGATGTACCCTTTCAACTAACAACTCCTGCTGTGGAATACCTATTTAGTTGCTTACTTGTGCTTTCATAAAATTAATGCAGTCTGTTCCTTCCAGCTTCTCTGATAGCGCTGAAAATCTCAGGTTTTACCTATGTGCTCTGTCCTCTAATTCTATTATTTTTTGAGACATCTCTTCCACAGCAGTTTCAAATTCAGCCAGCTTTTTCTTTACTTCAGCCTTTGATTTTTGCAGCTTTATCACCTCATCTGAATATCTGTTTAAAGCTTCTTCCATTTTTTCCATTTGTTGTTTGTGCTGGCATACTACGTCAGTGTTTCATTTATTTTAACCAGGCCTGTGTGCAGTTGTCTTATATCTTCCTGTAGGTTACTGTAAGTCATGTCTGGAGGTTGCATTGCTTTTTGCTGAAGAGCTGCAGAACTTTCCCATCAGTGTTTCTTCCTCACTTTTTGTAGCTGATTTTCTTCCAGGTGCTCTGTATTTCTTTTTTCCTGGTATCCAGGCAGTACACTTACTAGGCAGTTATTGAAATTTACCCTTAAACACAAATATCTACTGGCCTTATCTGTTGAGTTTCTGTTTTCACACTGAAAGAGCTAGTGTTAAGCTGTTACTCAATATGCAGGCATCTTGGAAGTCTTCTTGTCAAGAGAGGTGCATAGGCTGTCATATCAGTACAATTCAACAAACTGGTGGGAATGCACAGAGGAGAGCTGGGGGACAAGTGTGGACTAGAGTTTCTCTTGGTGACTGTCCCTGTGGAGGGATGCGGGTAAATTAACTGCTGCAGTTGTTGTTCAGCTAGTAGGCAAAGAAGTCGCAGCAAGTTTGGCCCCAGCAGCTGAAAATCTCTGTTACCAATGTCTGTTTGAGAGACCATTGATGAGGTAATAAGAAACACCTACTCAACTTGTCCGCTAGTACACTCAATGTCTTAGGAATGCATGTTGCTACTAGGAAGCAATAGGAAGACATAGCCTACTGTCACATTAGCATCGCCTCCCAGCAAAGTGGATATGATTGTATTCCCCCTTGTTTGCCGATGTACCATACCACTGACATATTGTCCTTTTGGATGGAAGTCAAACCCTTGGGTATGTAGCCCTGGAAAGCTTGAAATGCTAGGAGGGCATCTCTATGATATTGATGTGAAGTTTGGCCTCTACAGGTGACCATGTTCACTGAACCATCTTCCCCTTGAAATATCCCTCCCCAACCCTAGAAGGGAATCATCCATGGTTACTGTGGCCTGGGGGGTATCCGTATGCTGCTACAATCTAAACCACTTCTAAGAAAAGAAACTGTCTTATTGTTTTGCTACTACAAAAAAATACTCTCACACACACAAATACCATATCAGTCTAAGTTATAATGTCACAATGGAACTGTCTAGAAAGTTCACACTATACAGCACTAAAAATCTTAAAACTACTAATTATCTAATCTAGAGCTAACCTACCACTACCCTATACTGTAATAACACTACAATACACTATATCTAAAGGGAGGAGTCAAGCAGGAAATAAGCAAAAGCTTTCACTTATTGAGACTGGATTATGGACTATGGATAACATGTGTGGCTGGAACAGGCAGCAAGCAAGATCTGAGGCATTTTAGGCAGAAGGAGGGAAATGTGAGTAAGGGTGGAGTCAGAAACTCAGATCCAAAGCTCTGGAAGAAGGTGCCAAAGTCAGATTCAATCAGATCTGACAATACAAAGGTTGAATCAGATGAAAATAGACAACATCAGATCTGTTTCTATTATCCCTTGAGACAGCATGTGCTGTAGGACAGGAGGGAATGGGGGGGGGGGGGTCGGGGGTCTGATGGTTGGTCTGTTGGATGTGGAATAATTCCCTGGAAAGGAGGAGTTTCTTCCTACTGCCATCAGTAACCTTGCAATAACAGCCTGAGAACCCACTTGTCTGAAACAAATGTTGGAGATTCTGGAAGAGATAAAGGTCTGTTAAGTATAGGAGGGTGGGGAGACAAAGTCATTTAAATAGTCATTCTGCCTTATTTGACTGTCCTTTGTTCTCAGGGGTTTTGACTTCTTTCTGGAACCTCCGTGCCATTGTTTTTTTTTAAATGTTTGCTTACCGACATTTTGCTGACACTGTTGTTTTGTTTTTTGCCAAAATTGAACAGGGGAGCAGAAAATCCCTTGGAAATTTTAGAGGAAGAGGGCTGAAAAGTCTGAGAGATTCCCTGTACGAGATTACCTCTTTCATCACATTTTTGATAACCTCTGCAGCTGAAGGTCCAAAAACTAAATCTCTATCTAAATTTTATTTATTTAGTTAACATTTGTTGACCTGGAAAGTCTGACTAGGACAGAGCCTATTTTCAGGGAAGGCCCAGGGACAAACACTCCAGACGCATGTCTTTGGAATGTGGGAGGAAACTGGAGTACCTGGAGGAAACCCACATAAATGCAGGGAGGACATGCGGACTCCACACTGAAGGCACCTCAGCCGAGAATCGAAAGATAGAACCTCTTGCTGTGAGGCGACAACATTAACTGCTGCACCACTGTGCTGTCCTAAACATTTTTTTAAAGGAAATTTTAAAATCTTTTTTTTTTTTTTTTATTAATATTTGGTGAGGTTCCAAAAATGCAGCAAGGCAAACCTCCTTAACACAGTACTAGTGGCAAACAACAGGTCTGGATGTGTACTTACAGAGCCATGTACACAGTTTAAACAATGAGTAGAGACCTAAGACATGGAAAAAACTAAACCACACAAAGCAGATTCTGACTCACAGAAAGAATCCCTCACATGGAGATTCAGATACCATGTTCTCATCTGAGTCTGAACTGGAAATCCGAGAAGAAAAAACTGTACTTGTCCTATCACATTCCTCTAAAGATTCAGTTTCTTGGATCTCTTCAGGAAAAGAAAAATCCTTTTTTCTTCTACCAGAAACCACCTTGTAAGAAGGGTCAATAGCCTGTACAATACCCTTAGCCAGGCCTACTAAACTACTCTTGCTCAGTGGAACTGGTGCAGGAGAGGATATATGTTTAGTTTTCTGCTTCTTTTTGACAAAAAAGTTGGGGCAAAAAGGTTTACGAATGGCAGCAGCTTATCTAAGGATAAGCACAATATTCTGGCTAAGTAGGGACATCTTCCCTGCCCCTCCTCCCAAAATTGACAAGAGTGGATCCCCAGCAGTCGCACAGAATGTGGCTAACCCCCGGTCTGTATGGACAACACCAGCGGAATCTTGGGGAAAAAGTTCAGTGGTCTAAGGAACCAGTTTTGGCCATAGCACAGTCACACCGCTGTGGCTGAGGCAAACTGCTAGCCTGCTGTGTTGACAAAATCTCTTTATTTGTTCCATGGTCAAGCCAAAAATGGTGCTTCTTTCACAGGGAAGTTAAGCAGCATAAGCCGGTAAAACAAAAAACATTTAAAACTAATTTTTCCCAGTTAAAGCACAGTAAAAAATCACTGTAAAACACTTTACCAGTACCAAAAATAATTTAAATACAGTTTATCCACAAAGAAAAAAAAAGAAAAAAAAAACATTTTAGAAAGTTTAAAATAACTTTCAGGAACAAAACAACGGTCCTGTTTTAAAGTACAGTAAAGTCGCATGAATGTAAACAAAAACACATTCTTAGGTTTAATAATACTGTCCTAAATAGGAAAGTAAGTTTAAACAAGAAAAAAATAATAAGTGGAATGTTTTTCCCCAAAAGGAACTTATCTGCTCGGCAATGGGACTGCACAAGACAACTATTGATCCTCAAAAGCCTGCAGAACAGCACTCTCTTTGGTGACAGGAAAGTTCTGGGGTACTTGGCACTCAAACCTATCTTTTAGTCTGCTCATCTCCACCCATTCAGTGGTTTGGGAGTGTGTAAACTGCCCTGATGTTTTGAACGCTGTACGGCTATCATATCCTTAACAGGATATAACGCATACAGCTTAGGCTAATGCTGCAGTGATTAATATGATGAACAGTGAATCTGACTGGTTAGGACAGGACTGGGAAGAGAGCTGAATTGTTATTATTTATTAATCAGAAATAATACTGTCCATATGAAACAGGAGTTGAATTAAGATTGTATTAAGTAAGTGGTGTTAGAAGTAGAAGGAGGGGGTGTGGTGGTTTAGCTAGGATGTATTAGTTTGTTTAGTGAGGACCTAAAAAGTCTTGGATTTTTTATGTTTATATTGGAGGTTGGTAAAATAGGTCTGTTTGCACATTTTAATGTGATCCTTAGCAAGATTTCTGAGATACTTAAATGTATTTTGTATTCTGCTTTTATGAGCATCTTTCCAGGCTTTGTCTCTTTCAATTAGTTTTTAGTTTCTTTAGTTAGTTATGGTGCAGATCTTAATCTAACTCTTTATTTGTAAAGTACTAGGCAATTAAAAATATTTATAAAAGTTTTATTAAAGTGTGAGACAACAGCTTCAAGTGGTATGAACTGTAAAATGTTCCAGTTATACTGTGTCAGAATAATGATCAAGGTGTCTTTGTTAAATGCTGCAGTACTACAGGATTAGTTTATAAATTATATATTTGGACTGGGTACTGTAGATTTGGACTGCGTAGAAGGGAAGTTGGTCGTTTACTGTGTATGGCAGACATCCAAATGTTTGAATTGTGTTTGGTTTGTTGGTAAGGATCCAATCTAAATTTGAGAGTATGTCAGCCTTTTTATCGATTTTAGGGGGTGGAGGTGATTGGCTGTGTAAAGCCACATAAGTTAATCATTTCTAAGGAAGTGTCACTGTTGATTAACTGCCAGTCTATTATTCAGGTTGTTTTCTATAATTGTTTCTTGTTAAATTTACTGAGATACCCAGCAGTGGAGATCTTCGGTTTTTGAAATCTTGTTACCAGGTGGAATATAAAGAGACTACATTGCTGATTTGAGGAGTGATAGTTTGTGTTCTGCATTGTTAAATTTTAGGATTTCTGTGGGAAATGGTGTTATTTCTAACCAGTTTTTGTAGATAATGCCAACAAGACCAGCATATTTGTTTTTTTTTCCTGTTGAGCCTGAATATATTAGTTCCAGGGTGGATGCCTTCATTACCTAATATATCATTCTTCAATTGAGTTGCAGTAGTAACTAGCATATCGGGAGTAAGCAGCTAGACATGCATAAACATCTTGGATTTTGTTACATATGCTTCTAACCTTCACATTTAGAAGCACGAGTTAGGATTCAGAGGCAGAAACCTCCCAAAATAATAATGTTAGGAAACAAACCTAACAGTAAACTATGTAGATAAGGGTATAAAGAGCCACATCTTGGCATTCAGAAAAAAACAGCTAAAATAAGGGGGTTGAGGGGAGGGAGGTGTGGCAACTGCAACAGTGGTATATAAAAAACTTCAACTGTTATTATATTACTGATACTATAATCATTGAGTCAGTACAGAAGAGATATACTAAAACAAATGAGTATATGAAGAATTTAAGTTATGAAGATAAGAATAAAACATCTACATTTTTAATTCCTTTATTATAGGGTTCCATGAGTTAAGCTGTGCTTAGCTTTTACGATTACTAAAGATGAACATCTGAGTAAAAATTGGTTGGGATGCAAATAAGGGGAATTATAGTTAGAACAGAATGAAAAGAAAGGATAAAATACAGTGAGATTGTGGAATATGCCTCCATTGAGAGTAAGAGAATTTGTTCGATAATTTACTCAACTTATGATATATAATAATGCATACTATACACGCCTTAGCTTGTATAAATTCAATTCCAAGAATTCCCCCAAATGTCCATATTGTAAAGACGAAGTGGCGGACCTCCTGCATTTGTTTTGGAGCTGCAAATGTATATATAAACTTTGGAGTTCCCTAAGACTACAATTGCAGAAGATGTGATATCAGAATTCAATGTTATCTTGGGAATTTACAATATTACACATGCCTCCAAATAATATACCTAGATCCCAGGTGATTGTACTTATTAATATTTTCCTATTGATGAAGCTCTATATAGCTACAAATTGGTTGAACCCAACGCAAACGTCTTGGGAGAATTTCAGGATCTTAGCGATAAGACATATATTAGCTCATAAACATGTTATCAGTAACCATAATAAACGTCCAAATAACCTAAAGATCTGGGAACAAATTTTTAGCCTTATATTAGTGTAAACTAGTGAAATCAGGATATCTCACTATTACTTTAAACCAGAAAGTCATACTTTTAGAACAACCTAAAATTGTATGGAACTATATTTAGATGGGAACTGTGTGGATATCTTACTCAAATGGTGAAAGCATTTATATAAATATTGTATATTGTATTTTAATGTTTGTTAGATAGTGTGTAGAAATTATTTCTGTTTTTTCTCTTTTCTGTTTAAATCTGTATGAAGAAGTTAAAAATAATAAAGATTTATTATTGAAAAAAAAAAAAAAAACTTGATAACTACTTATATACTCATCATAACAATCAATCTGTATTGTCTGCTTCCATGCCTCCTCAACAGATGGGTCTTCAGATCTGATTCAGATTTGATTTCAGCCATTTTCAAGCTTTGGATCCAGTACACAGGCTCCTCCCTTTACCCATGATCCCTGTGAGATGAGCAAATTACCTCAGAATGAGTTTACTTGCAAAACTAAAGAAAAATAGTCCACCCCAAAGATACTAGGAAACTTAATAAGGTATCCAAGCAACACAGTGCAGGGTAAGAAAAAAGAAGTTATGTACTCACCATAATGTTCCATCTGAGTAGGTAACTTCATTTGTCTGCAACCTGTGGGTATCGGATCCGAATCGGATCCGAGCCAGCAGCTTTCCTAGCTAAAAGATCCAAGCTCCAAGCTCCTCCCCCCTACTCATAATGCCCTGCCATCTCCCTCTAACCTTCAGATCGAGTTTGCCAAAAAAGGCAATAGGAAAATTACTATAACACAGGAAGGGATTACAATACATTCCACCTGATGTCATCTGGAAAAGACATATCCTGATCCTTTGATAACAAACTAAGGGTCCGAGGGATGGAGGCAGGGTCGGTTGCAGACAAATGAAGTTACCTACTCAGATGGAACGTTATGGTGAGTACATAACTTCTTTATCTGAAGTAGTTAACTTCATTTGATCACCAACAACTTGGGAGGCCCTTATGGAAGGATATTCCGGAACACTGCGGAGCCAAAAGATGCGCGTCCTCTGGATATTAAATCCAATTTATAGTGTGTAATAAAGGTATGAGAGGAAGCCCAAGTAGCTTCTGAGCAAATGTCATCCAAAGAAACCCTTGACCAGAAAGCAGCAGAAGTAGCCATAGATCAGGTAGAATGGGCTCGCACTCTCAGGGGCTCAGGACGACCAGAACTTTTGTATGCGAGGAGGATGCATTGGGAAATCCATCTAGCTAAGGTTACTTTAGTGACTGGTTTCCCCAGACAGGATTTAGCAAAAGAAACAAAAAGTTGATCTGATTTTCGAAGATCTGCTGTTCTGTTTAAGTAAAAACGTAACTGTCTGTGAACATCCAGACAATGAAGTCTATATTCTCCTCTGTTTTGGTAACTAGGAAAGAAGACAGGTAGATTGATGGACTGGTTGATATTGGCTTCTGAAGCCACTTTGGGAAGAAAAGAGGGATTAGTCCTGAGGGAGACCCTGTCTTTATGAAAGATGATGTATGGAGGCTTACTGCAAAGAGCGTGAAGCTCCGATATCCTCCTAGCAGAAGTAATGGCAATCAGGAAGACCGTCTTCCAAGATACACATTTTAAGTCGACTGAAGCCGCGGGTTCAAAAGGAGGCCCAGTCAGAGCTTGAAGAACTACAGTAAGATCCCATGGAGGCACTGCATCTTTAATAGGGGGTCTTAACAAAAAGGTTCCTTTCATGAATGTTTTGCAAATCTTGGAGGACGCTAGGGGGCCTGAACTGTTTCCAATGTGGTACTGGGAAATAGCTACCAACTGAACTTTAATAGTAGAAGCACTAGCTCCTTGATGAAAAGTATGGGAAAGAAAGTCTAGAACTGCTGGGATAGGAGCTGTGAAGGGGTCCAAGTTCCTGTGCTCCGCCCAGACAGAGAAACGTTTCCATTTACCCTTGTAGATTTTCCTGGTAGATGGTTTATGGGCGGCCACCAGGATGGCCTTAACTGAGGAAGATATACCGGGAGTCCTAGCCATTAAGGGAACTGGATCAACCAAGCTGACAGCTTGAGGGAGTCCAGGTCGGGGGTCTTCAATTCTAATGGATGAGAGATCAGATCTGGGTTGGGATCTAAAATCCAGGGAGGATGTACTAGATGAGACCGAAGGTAAGGGAACCAGGTTTGGCGAGGCCAGAATGGGGCTATGAGGATAACTCTGCTCCCCAAACGACGAGTTTTCTGCAAAAAGTTTGTCATCAATGGAAGAGGAGGATAAGCATACAGAAGACCGGATGGCCAAGCATGAACTAGAAGAGATCACAGCAAGGTTGACCCCATTCGAGGAAGATTTGTTTTGCTAATGCTGGGTTCAGAGACCGCTCGTAAGGTGAGAGGATCGTTCGACTCAACCTGTCCGCTAAGATGTTTGACTGACCCGGAATGTGTGCTGCTATGAGAAAGCGGTTGGTGGATATTGCCCATTCCCACACTCTCATTGCCTCTCTGCAAAGTGTATAAGATCTGGTTCCCCCCTGTTTGGTTATGTACCAGACTACCAACATGTTGTCTGTTTGAATTGCAATAGTTCCTGGAGGAAGAAGGGGATGGAGAGCCTGCAACGTTAGAAGCACCGCCCTCATCTCCAGGACATTGATATGCAGTGAGGTCTCTGTGAGAGTCCACGTGCCTTGGACGGATCTGCCCATGCAATGCCCCCCCACCCGAGGAGAGATGCGTCTGTGGTCACCGTGACTTGGGGAGGGGGTATAACGAAGGGGTGGCCTTCCCGGAGATCTCTGGAGCGGAGCCACCAAAGAAGCGACTCCCTGCAAATCCTGCTGAGGGGAATAGGTGTAGACAGGGGGTGAAATAGCATGGACCATTGAACTTGCAATGTCCATTGAAGGATTCTCATCTTCAGGTGACAGATTGATGGCCACTGCCATGGATCCCAGGGCCCTCAGGACTAGTTCCGCTGGGGGGGGGGCTGATGATTGTAAAAGATCTAGAGTGTGAAGGCTTAGATTGAGAAGTCTGTCCACTGTCAGAAAGACTCTGGATTGTGTAGTGTCTATCCTGGCCCCTATGAATTCCAAAATTTGAGTAGGTTGAAGGGAGGATTTCTTGTGGTTGATCGTGATCCCTATATGGCGGGCTAGATGTAAGAAATAGTCCCTGCCTGAGCAGAGTTGATGCCTGGTGGGGCGGTTAGGAGCCAGTTGTCTAGGTATGGAAAGACCTGTATTCCCTGAAGCCTCAGGTGGGCCCCTACAACTGCCATGACCTTGGTGAACACCCTGGGGGCTGTGTTGAGACCGAAGGGTAGGACCCTGAACTGATAATGGCTGGCTCCCAGCCGAAAGCGGAGGAACCTCCTGGATCGTCTGTCCATAAGAATGTGGTAGTATGCATCCTTGAGGTCTATCGAGCACATCCAGTCGTTCTCCTGCAAAAGTGGGAGAATGGACTGAATAGTGACCATCCGGAATTTTTCTTTGGCGACTGACAGGTTCAGTGTGGACAGGTCGAGAATGGGTCGTAAGTCCCCCATCTTTTTTGGCACCAAAAAGAACCTGGAGTAAAAGCCTGATCTGGATTGCTCGAGGGGGACGTGCTGGATGGCTCTTTTTCTTAGCAGCCCTCGAATTTCGGATGTTGCTGCCTCCCTCTGATCAGGTGGAACATCGGGGAGTCCTCTTGACTGGGGAGGATAAGTTAGGAAAGGGATAGAATAGCCTCTGGATATGATTCGGAGCACCCAGCGATCTGTCGTAATGGACTCCCAATTTGCTAGGTGCTCCAAGAAGCGCCCTCGACTGCCTCCAGAGAGGAGCAGTCGGGCAACCCCTCAGGGCTGCTGCGCGGGTCAATCCGAAAAAGGTTCTCTCGACCAAAAATTCTTTGGCCCCCCACTGCCTCTGGGCCGGCGTCCACCCTGTCCTCCTCTGCCTCTAAAGGACGAGGGATCCGGAGCGAAACGGGATTGTTGAGCTTTCCGGAACCACATCTTCTTTTGTCCTCTTTGGTTCCTGGAGTAGGACCTCTGAGGAGCCGAGAAGCGGATCCCGACTGCAGACAATGTCTTCCCGTCTTTCTTGCTATGGAGAAATGTATCGCTGACGGTTTTGCCGAAGAGCGTAGAACCATCAAAAGGGGCGTTCGCGAAGGACGCCTTGAAGGGTTCCGCGAAATCGCAGAGAAGGAGCCAGGCCTGTCTACGTAAGACGACGCCCGTTCTGCTAGCTCTAGCCGCTCCCTCCGTAGCATGGGAGAGAAGCCGCATAGATGTGTTGGCAATTGACTTGAGAGTGGCCATTCAAGCCAAGAAGGTCCACTTGTCCTCGGCTGACATGGACTCTGGGGGTGATCCAGCGTACTCTTTAATCAGGTCCCGCTGGAGCCGAATCACATGTGCCATATAATTCAGTGACCTTACAGAGAAGGTAGCTGAAGCGAACATCCGCTTTCCAAGGCGGTCCATCATCCGAGACTCCTTGTCTGGAGGATGCACCGAGGAACTCTCCTGTGCTAATTCCTTTTTAGTGGCAGCCGCCACCACCATGGCATTCACTGGGGCACCCTTGCTCCAAACTGTCCTGTCCATGGGAGGACTGAGGATCCTGTCCGGTCTCTTGGGTATTGGCTCGACAGTGTCCTGCTCCTTCCATGCCCAGGTAGTTATGAGGTCCTCCAGGGGGTCGGCGGGAGGGGACACCCAAGAGGTAGATGGGCCTGCGTCAAACGCCTCCAGAAACACAGACTCATCCGAGGAAGGTTTTTGGGCAGACCACCCCCCTCTAATGCGCAACATTTCCATAATGTCTCCAAAGGAGACGTCTTCGGGGGGGGTGACCTTGGGGAACCTTCCCCTTCCTCTAAGTCCGTGTCCTCCGTGAGGGACTCAGGTGAGTCCAAGTGCCTCCTCTTGCACTTTCGTTTGTGAGGGACCTCCTCGGGGGGGCTGTCCAAAGAGGCCTCACCAACAATGTCCTGTTCCTCTACGGGAACAATCTGGGACATAGGCGCAGGCTGTCCCTGGGGCCGAATGATGGAAGACAGGCCCGTCTGAGTGGGAATGGTGGGTGGATCCGTAGCAAGAGCCTCGAATCCCTCGAAAGGACCCTCTCCACGACGTCGAATGCCGAGGGAGAACTGCTTTCCCTCGGATCAGAAAGCAGTCCCCTCGGATCCGACATGCGGACCGGCGCCGAAGGTGACCCGATCGGATCCGAAAGGGTAGTGTGCTCCGACCTTAACAGAGCCGAAGGCCCAATAACCCCTCCGGATCAGACGCTCAACTCACAGCCCCGAGAGCTCGGATCCGAAAACGGATCCGACAGACTCGAAGGTACAGTCGGCGCTGAAGTAGGAAACGCTGTCGGCGCCGACCCCACCCCGGCGCCGAAGCTAGTCGGATCTGACAGCTCCGAACCCCGATAGCGGGTCGGAGAAGGAGCAATGGGGGTGAAAAAAGGTGCTGAGCTCCCCCCCCAGAGGGGGGGGGGGGAGAGGCAAGAGCACTCCCATCTGCAGCTGGGCCTGGAGAAATCGACGCATCATCTGGTCCATGTCTGCGTTGGATAAACTCTTCGTAGATCTGGATGAGGCCACCGAGGCCGGCTGGGAAGGCCGTCTAGACGACCTTGAAGGTGACCGGGTCTCCTCCTCCGGCTCCGGGGAGAAACGTGGAGAACGGAGCTGGGAGGGGAAAGGCCCGGAGACCTTAAGGGGAGAGGCAAGCTGTCTGGACGGTGGTGCCGAAGGGGTCGACTTGGACTGCCTCTTGTGGCTGTGGTGCCTCTCTTTCTCTCTCTCCCTCTCCTTTTTGCCCTTCTTTTTGCCGTCCCTTTCCTCCTGGGCCAACGAGGGAGGTTGAGTCCCAGCCAGGGGATCGGGAGTGGCAGGTGGGGCAGCCGCAGCCAGCGCCACAGAGGAGGAGGATGAAGCGGAATCAGGGGGCAAAAGGCCCGCAAGGATAAGTTTCGTCCTCCTATCCTTCAAAGCCCTGGGGTTGAAGGCTGCACAAATAGTGCAGCCTGAAGAGAGGTGATCAACCCCCAGGCAAATGACGCACCGAGTGTGGCCATCCGCTGGGGACAGCTTATGGCCACACTCGGTAGATTTAGAGAAGATAGCTTTAGGGCCTTCAGACATTATAGAAAAGAAAACAGGCCCACACGCACACACCTTCACACACGCAGACTGGGAAGGGGAATAAATTTAACTTAACCAAAAAAGTTTAAAACTACCCACAAAAGTTAAGAAAGTTAAGAGGTAGTTCACACACACAAAGACAGAGAAAGTTTTGACAGAAAATTAAACTTTTTAATCCTAAACTCACAGTACCACGCTCGGAGCTTGTTCTGAGAAGCTTACAGAAGCCGCGGCAAACGAGACCTGAGGGTTAGAGGGAGATGGCAGGGAATTATGGGTAGGGGGAGGAACTTGGAGCTCAGATTTTTTAGCTAGGAAAGCTGCTGGCTCAGATCCGAATCAGATCCGATACCCACAGGTTGCTGATCAAATGAAGTTAACTACTTCAGATCTAGCTGCTGCTGTGCATAGGCGTAAAACAAACCCCACTGTAACTAAGATTAGGTCAGCCAGAACACTCCAGGAGTAAATAAAAAAGGAATCAAGAGCATACCAAGGATGCAGCAAGGAGGGCAGAAAGTTAAGAAAGGTCCGACTGAGACAATGCAGATCAATCGTTACGGTGAGTACAACATTTTTATACATGATGTTGTCTCTTCTGTCTGTTCCTGAATGGATGGGACACAGTCCACAGCTGCTGTTACACTTGGAATGATATACAGGAGCAGAGCTGAACAAAGGTGGTTCTTGATCTTGACTGTATGTACAATTTATAGTGTGAAATGAAAGTATGTAGCTTGGACCAAGTAACCGCAGCACATATGTCATCAAGTGGTACTTTGGAAAAAGGAGGCTGTAGAGGAAGCTACAGACATAGCTGAATGGCTCTTTGGATGCCTGGGTAGTGATAAGCCTTTGTCTTTGTACACATGAGAAATGCAGTCAGAAAGCCACTAGGAAAGTGTTAACTTGGATACTCATTTTCCCATACTTACTGACTTGCAAGGA
The DNA here is from genome assembly GCF_019279795.1 of Protopterus annectens. Lineage (NCBI taxonomy): Eukaryota > Metazoa > Chordata > Ceratodontiformes > Protopteridae > Protopterus > Protopterus annectens. Next base: position 1,389,302,475 of record NC_056729.1, read on the forward strand.
AAAGAGATAAGCAACTGGTCAGTCTTTCTAATCATCTTGGTTTGATGTAAAAAGAAATACAATTCACGGTGCACATCTGGCAAATGTAGCTTGTATTTGCCCTTATCAGAAAAATTTAGAAAAAAAACTGGTACGTTAATAGATTGGTTGACTGATAGTTCAGTAGCCACTTTAGGAAGGAAAGATGGATTAGAAACCCAATCAGATAAGGAGGTTTAGAAGATTAGGCATGGAGCTCAGAAATCCTCCTGGCAGAAGTGATGGCTACTAAAAACAGTTTTCCATGACAAAAACTTCAGATCAACTTTGGCTGCAGTCTGAAATGGAGGGCCCATCAAGGCTTGCAATGGAATAGTAATGTCTCAAGGGGCTACGGTATCCCTGAGCGAGGGGGTGAAGGAAAAATGTTCTTCTATGGAAAGCTTTAGACAGTCTGAGAATGCAATGGGAGTGTTATGTTTTTCAATATGAAAAGAGGACATAACAGCCAATTGTACATTAATAGTGGAGTAACTGGCTCCATTTTTAAACAGATACATAAGAAAATCTAATATGGCTGGAAGATCATCTGAAAAAGGATCTAAGTTATTACTGGAAGCCCAAATACAGAATCTTTTCCATTTACTTTTGTAATTCTTTCATGCAGAGGGCTTCTGAGATGAGGTCAAAATGTGAATGACTGGGGATGAAAGCCTGGAATATCTAGCCATCATTGGAATTGGAGAAACTATGTGGTTAGCTTGAGGGCCTGGATGTCCAGGTAAGATGATTCCGAAAGGTGAGATAGTCAGTAAGGAACTGAGTCCAGTACCCAGGGAAGGTGTATAAGATGGGGCCAGAGAAAAGGAAACCACATTTGTCCAGGGCAGTGGGGGGCTATGAGGCCAACTGTGATTTGCCTTGCCAAAGCTTTCTGTATGGATTTGGGTATTAGAGGGGTAGAAGGAAAAGCGTAAAGGAGTCCACAGGGCCAATGATGGATCAGAGCATCCCTTGGTAACTTCCCCTCTCTGGAGATAAGAGTTAAATACTTGCTGCATTTGGTGTTGTGGGGAAACACAAAGAGATTACAGCAAAGGGAGGCCATATGGCTGAATATACACTCTGCTACTACTGGGTTAAGGGACCACTTGTGAGGAAGAAGGGCAGATATGCTCAACCTGTCTTCTAGAACACTGGCCTTCCCTGAAATTTGCATTGCCATCAGAAAGAGGTGGGAAGACATCACCCATTGCCATACTCTCATGGCCGCTTGACACAAGTGATACGATTGTGTTCCTCCCTCTTTGTTGATGTACCAAACCACCATGTTGTCTGTCCAGACAGACATCACACCCTAAGGGAGACAGTCCTGAAATTACTGTAAAATTAGTAGGCGCGCTCTTGTCTCCAAGATGTTGATGTGAAGACTGGTCTCTGTCAGAGACCACGTACCTTGGGCAGTCTTTCCCAAGATATTCCCCCAACCCATGTGAGAAGCATCATGGTCACTGTGGCTCAGGGTGAAGAAAGAAAGTAAAATTGTGCACACTTACTATAAAATGTAGATGTTTGAGTATATTCACTGTTGCAATCCTAACTGACAAGATTTCCTACCGTGAAAGCCCTTGGTCGGTCCAACTACCAGAGAATTTTCTTCTAGTCCTCCTGGAGTCGGCAGATGCCCTGACCAATGTCAAAACATCTGGGTATAAAGGGAGTTTGAGAATGCCATAACCTCAGTACTTTCTTGCCTGAACAGTAAGGAACCCCTAGCTAGTCCTAAGATTATAGACCTTGCCCAGAAAAATTCCAGAGTGCAAGACTGAGACTAATCTGAACAGAGGAGCGGGGGAAAAATGGACCTAGAGAGGAAAATGCCCACCCCAACCTTTGCGGCAAGAGGGTAAGGAGGGAGAGAAAGAATACTGCAACAGTGAATACACTCAAACATCAACATTTATGGTAAGTGTACAGAACTGCAATATGTTCTTCATGTTTCACTGCTGCATTCCTAACTGATGGGATGACTCCTCTGATAAGGGGGTGGATGGAGAATTTTATGGCGAGGATAGGATGCCCTGCAAGACTGCAGTGGCAAACCCAGTTCTGGACTCAGAGAAATTCAGAAGGTGATAATGTTTGGTGAATTTATGCACAGAGGACCAAGCAGCAGCTTTTAAAATATCTTTAGTGGCCACCCCTTTAAGAAAGGCAGCAGATGTAGTGGTAGCCCTGGTGTAGTGTGACCTCACAGAGTCTGGTGTTTTTTTTTCCACAGTAGTTGCAGTAAAACAAAATACAGTGTGAGATTCATTTGGAGATTGTTTGCTAAAAACTGGTCTCCTCCAGAGTTACAGGCAAAGGCCACAAACAGCTGGTCAGACTTTCTGTCACATCTGTTCTGTTCAAGTAGTAATGCAGCTGTCTATTCACATCCAATAAATGGAAGATTCTTTACCCCCCATTCTGAGGGTTAGGAAAGAAGGTAGTTAGGTGAATGGTCTGGTTCAAAGAGATCTGTGTAATCACCTTAGGCATAAAGGAGGGGTTGGCCCAAAGAAAGACTCTCTCTCAGGGTTAAACGTGATGGAAGGTTCTACATACAAAAGGACCTAAGGCTCTGATACTCTTCTAGATGAAGTAATGACTAGTAAAAAGGCAGTCTTCCAGGTCAAGAACTTGAAGTTTGTGGAGGCAGCTGGATCAAAAGTGGGGAGGGTGAGCTTCTCCAGAATAAAACTGAGATTCCACGGGGAAAGTAGAGGTTTTCTTGGGGTTCTAATGTGAATAACCCCTCTCAGGAGCTGTTACATGAGTGGGTGGGAAAAAAGAGGGAGGGAGTTGAGAATGCAGATAAGCTGAAATGGCCGAAGCGTGAATTTTAATAGAGGAATATGAAAGCCCTTTGTCAAATGTTCCAGTAAGTATGAAATGATCACAGGAACCTAATCTTGAAGAGAGTATTGTCCCTTTTGTCTGCATCATATAGTGAATGTCTTCCATTTGATGGAGTAAGATTTCATTGTATTATGTCTCCTGGCTTCTTTGAGAATGTCCAAGACCTGTTTGTCAAGGGACGTCCCACTCCAGGGAGTCAAAATATCATCCAAGCTGTCAATCTGAGTGCTCGGGTTAGGGTGTATGATGGTGCCCTTGCTCTTTGTTAATAGGTCCACTCACTGGGGCAACAACCACGGTTCCTTCTTGCTGAGACTGAGCATTAAGAGAGATCAGTGCTGTCTTGGTCAATTTGGGGCTATAAGAATGACCCTTGACCCTCCCTCCATTGTCTTCAGCAGTACCATGGGAAGTAAGGGTATTAGAGGGAAGGCACAGAGGACTAGCTCTGTCTAAGGGAAGGTGAAGGCATCCAACTTCCAGGCAGAGTTGGTTTTGGTTCTTCAGCAAAACTTTTCCAAGTGAGAGTTTTACTTTGTGGTAAAAGGGTCTATCTCTGGCACACCCCATTCTCTGGTTAAGCTGAGAAAAACTTGATGCAGTTGCCACTCATGAGGGTCTGAAAGGCTCCTGCTTAGGTGACCCACCAGTTGATTGTAGGTACAAACCCATGGAATTTGCAGTTTCCCCAACGATCCATGGCTAGGCAACAAAGAGGGTAAGAATGTGCCCCCCCCCTCTTGTTTATGTACTGCATAACTGTGTTACTGTCTGTTTTTACTAGGAGTAAACCTTGTTTCCACTGGTCTTTGAAAGCAATCGGGCCTTTTTGGACTACCAATAGTTCTTTTTGGTTGATGTGTTTGAACTGACAGTCCCATCAGCCCTGTGTCCATAAGTTGTTGTAGTAAGCCCCCCAAGCTACATTTGGGCATCTGTGGTCAAAGTATGGTTCTGAGGATTAATTCTGAAAGGGAAGCCTGGATTGAGGGAACAGGCTTTGGCCCACCAGGCAAATTCTTTCCTGTGACAAGGGAGAAACTTCACCCTGAGGCTGAGAGATTGGGACTGCTGGCACCACAAATTTCTGAGGTACCACTGTAGCCTCCTCGTGTGGAGTCTGGCAAGGGGGATCATAAGGATGCAAGAGGCCATGTGGCTCAACACTTTGAGGAACTCTCTGATAGTGACGTGGTTCCTGTGACGTTGTTTTAGACAGGTAACATTCTCTGGAGGAAGGAAAGCCTTTTGAAGAGGTGAATCCAACTAGGCCCTCAGAAACACAATCCTGTTTGTAGGGATGGTCTGAGACTTCTGGATATTGATGGCGAACCCCAGGGAAGCCAAGATTTCTTGGGTGTAAAGCAAATGCACTTTGAGTTTTTCTAGATTTGTTGCCTGAATGAGGCAATCATCTAGGCAGAGATAAATATGAATGCCCTTTGACCTGCAGAAGGCTATCAGTGGGCTAGGCATTTTGTGAATACCCTGGGTACAGTAGACAAGCCAAAAGAGCAAAAAATTGAAAAAGCTTAATACCTGCTCTAAAATGTAAGAATCTCCTGTGAGTTTCTTCTATAGGAATGTGGAGGTACGTGTCTTTTAGATCTACGGTTATCATGTAGTTGTTCAGGGAAATCATGGGCAGCAATTTTTGAAGGGGATAGCATTTTGAATTTTGGAACCTGCAAGAATTTGTTAAGCCTTAACAGAACCAGGATACATCTCCAGGTACCCTCTTTTCTTGGTATGAAAACAGCCTTGAGTAAAATCCCTTTCCTTCTGATGTGTTTTGTACTGGTTCCACAGGAGCTGAATTTGCTTTATGACCTCTGTCTTTTGATTTAGTGGAATATTTGGGAAGCCTGAGAGAGTTAGAGGTTTTCTGAACCGAAGTTTGCGGCCTCTTTTTATGATTTTCAGTACTCACTCGTTCTTGGTAATGAGAGTCCCATTTTTTTAAGAAGAGGGACTACTGTTGGGAAGGTTGGGGTGGGACTTACAGAACGGAGAAACAGGAGGCTCATGGTAGAGTCAATGATTGCTCTCTGCTGACGGGATCCAAAAGGCCTGTTGGAATCTGCTTGCCAGTGTTTTGGTCACTGGTGCTGCCTTTGATTCCTGTCACTTCTAGGTCTCCTATGTCTTGGTTCAGACTGGGAAGTCAAAAAGGACCAATGTTTGGTAGGACAGTTACGGCTGAAGCTGGGTGGTTAAACCTGAAGACAGTCCTTGACAGTCTGCGTGGACTTGGCTTTATCCTCCGTCTTTTTTTTTTGTACTGCTTTAGCCTTAGGATCGAAAAATAATCTTTATCCAAAGAAGCATCCAAAAGACTGGATTTAACATGTCCAGGGAGGGAGGTGCCTATGGGAAGCCAAAACTCAGTAAAATCTGCTGGTTTCCAAGGGGGCAGGAGGGAGGGAGTCTGGTTGTAAGGAAGAATCCAAAAAAACATCAACCAATACCTCTAAGACTGGAGGAATGGCAAGAGGCTTATGTTCAAGAAGTTTTAGGAATTCCCTGACCCTCTTCTTGGATTCTGGATAATCTTGAGATTTCTTCCTGAAGTGTTCCCTTAGGGTGTGCAGGGTCTCACCAAAAGAAAAGTCCTTGGAGGGGAAACTAAGGCAAGGTTCTCATCAGAATCTGAATGCCCACAGGAAGTAATATAGAGACCTTCCTCAAAGGCAGATTCATCATTGTCATTCTCTGAGTCAAAGGAATTGGAAGATTCCTTGGGGGGCAATGTCCCTTTTCCTTTTATCAGGGGAAGATTCAGGGGCATAACCTGGGACAGAAAGGCATCTGGATCTGACTACATTAATCAAATCCTCACCCAGCCTAACTAGGTCCTATTGATAGGTCTGAGTTTGTTATTGATAGCCAGAAGGCCTTGGCTGGGGCAAGCTGTATACAGCCTTTTTATCTGTGGCCTTAGGCTTGGGCCTAGGGGCGATGTCATCTCTACGGCCGGGATGTGGACAGACAGCTGAATCCCACGAACAGTAAACCGAGGTGCTCTCCTGATGATGGGATACTCCTGTCTCCCCTTCAACAGTTTGTAAATGGCCAGAATCTACGAAGTGGCACTAGACCCAACTGATGAGCTAAGTCCTTTGGCTTGTGCAGAATTAGAGGGACCTGGCGGCATGATGGACTCCGAACAGGTCTCGATAGAGGACTGTGCCATAACCTCATTGTCAGATGGGATTGCGGAAGCATGATGGCCTTCTTCAATGATAATAAGCCTGGGTAGACTGGTGGAAGGCGATCTGCTGTCGCCTGGTACTTTATGCTTTGGACTCTTCTCTTTTCTTACACCTATACAGATCAACCTCGACACGACTAGCAGACGACACTGTACATGAAGGCCCTAATGACTCACTAAAGTGCTTAGCTAAAATCTCTGCCCTACACTTGACAGCCCCACTGTTAAAGCGAGCACAGAACTGACAGTTAGGTTCATAGGTAGGTATTAGGCTATCGACCCAAGGGCCTACATAAGCCTAGCCAACAAGGTTCCCTGGCTTACGCCACCCAAGAAAGTTATTTTTCTGTGCCAGTGTCGAGCAGAGACAAAGAATTGATCCCCGGGGTGTATTTCCTATTTCCCATCCACTCATCACGACTTTTCTTGAAGAGTGCTAATGAAGAACTTTGCTTGACATAGATACATTGTGTTCTGGGCCCAAACAAGTTACACAAAAAGAGTAAAAATCCCGATGTGGAAATTGTTTGCCACAGCACAGACAGTTATCAACTTTCCTCTGACATTAGTCAAAAAATATATGAAAAGCTCTCCAGTGAGGTACTTAGCTTTAGATGTCTTCTTTCTCTGGTGCGGACCGACTAACTCACTGACTAGCTCTCTGCTTTGGGCTCAGATGGTAAGAAAGAAAAAGATGTTATGTACCTACCATAACGTTCCATGTTAGTTGTCTTGATCTCGCCTTCCTTCTTGCTGTTTGGGTTCGGAGCCGATCCTCGGCTCCGACTCGGCCATCGTCTATAGCTCGATTGCTGTTTACTGGCTCGAGGCTACCCCTTATCCCAGAATGCCCAGTGTCAGCTACCGAGATCTCGTTTGTGAAAGCGCACACTAGACATAAGTAGAGTAACCAGTTACCTAAAAACTGGTTGTCCAATACACCTAAACAAGGAAACAGTCCTAAATTACCTGGCATGTGAAGTAATAAAAGATACTCAGCCAGTGAAAACAAAAGGAACTCCTCTCAATCCTCTAGGAAGGGGGAAGGAGGGAGGGACGCAAGAAGGAAGGCGAGATGAAGACAACTAACATGGAACGTTATGGTAGGTACATAACTTCTTTATGTTAAGTTGTCCATCTCACCTTCATTCTTGCTGTTTGGGACAGCGTCCCTAGCACCTAAAATCCTGGGTGGCTCATTGGAACAGACTCTTCAGAACAGTAGAATCAAAGGAAGCTCTGCTCCGGGAGACCATATCCACCTTGTAATGAGAGATAAAAGTATGACGGTTTGCCCAAGTGGCAGCTGCACAGATTGAGTCTATGGGCAACTTAGACTTAAAGGCTATAGAGGTGGCTAATGCTCTAGTAGAATGACCTTTTGGTTTAGCTGGTAGCTCTTTATTTCGTAACTGCTAAATAAAGGCAATAGTATCAGATAACCATCTGAATAAGGTCACCTTAGAAACTGGAAGGCCTTGTTTGTTGAAAGCATAAGAAAGAAATAACAGGTCTGACTTTCTTAGTTCCTTAGTTCTATGGAGGTAAAAACGCAATTGTCTGTGCACATCCAATTGGTGGAGCTTGTATTCTGCCTTGTTGCTGTGATTGGGAAAGAAAAATGGGAGATCTATGGATTGATTTAAATTGTTCTCTGAGCAGACTTTAGGAATAAAGGATAGATTGGTCCTCAGAGAAACTCTGTCCTTGTGAAACACCACATAAGGAGGATGAACACAAGTTGTGAGACACATCTAGCTGAAGTGATAGCAACCAGAAAAAGTGTCTTCCAAGAAAGAAATTTTAAGGAACATGATGCTGCCGGTTCAAAGGGAGGCAAAATTAAGGAAGCTAAAACTAAATTGAGATCCCAAGGAGGAGGAGGATCTCTAACTGGGGATCTAAGAAGAGATGTTCCTCTCATAAAGGCCTTGCAGAGCTTATGAGACATTATGCTAGAATTAAACATACCGATATGAAAATTAGAAATGGCAGCTAGCTGTACTCTAATGGTAGCGGAAGCCGCATCAGACTGAAAAAGTTGTGCTAGAAATTCAAGAATTTCATGGACTGGGGCTAAGAAAGGATCCAAATTTCTAGATTCTGCCCAGTAAGAAAACCGTTTCCATTTATTAGCATACAATTTCCTCATAGTAGACTTATGTGAGGAAACAGTAATATCACGGACTGCTGGGGAGATACTGGAAAGCCTGGCTAATGTTGCAAGTGGAGTAACCAAGCTGTGAGCTGGAGAGTTTGAAGGGATTGATGCAACCCGCCTGACTAATGAATCAGAAGATCTGGAACTGGGTCCAGAATCCACGGTTGATCCAGAAGGTGGAAGTGCAGGAACGGGAACCATATCTGTCGAGGCCAATACGGGGCAATGAGGATCATTTTGCAACCCAAAGATTTTGCTTTCTGTATGAGTCTTGGTATTGGGGGGGAAAGCATAAAGGAGTCCCTGAGGCCAATCGTGGACTACAGCATCTCTGGGTATATGACCTGGAAGAGGAAGTAGGGAGAAGTAGCTGTTGCATTTGTTGTTGAGAGGAGTGGCAAATAGATCGCAGCAAGGCTGTCCCCATTTGCAGAAGATAAGATCCGCAACTTCCTGATTCAGAGACCACTCGTGAGGCATGAGGATAGCTCTGCTGAGCCTGTCCGCTATGACGTTGGATTTCCCAGGGATGTGCGTTGCTATCAGAAAACGTTGGGAGGAAATCGCCCATTGCCACAGTCTGAGTGATTCTCGACACAAGGGGTAAGACCTGGTCCTGCCCTGTTTGTTGATGTACCACACCACTGACATGTTGTCCGTTTGGATTGCAATGGTCCCGGAAGGAAGAGAGTCTTCAAGGGCTTGCAACGCCAAGAACACAGCTCTCATTTCTAGGACATTGATATGCAGATGGTACTCGCGAGGCTGCCAAGTGCCTTGGACTGTCCTGCCTAGATAATGCCCCCCCACCCTATCAGGGAGGCATCCGTGGTCACTGTGGCTACCGGAGGGGGTTGTATGAAAGGTCTGCCCTGAATTACTAGTGGGGAGACCATCCACCAAGAAAGGTGTCTTTTGCATGTTTCTGTGATCAGGATCATGTGAGACATGGGTAGCTCCTGGAAAGACCACTGCATGAAAAAAAGCCACTGAAGGATTCTCATGTGGAAACGCGCTAATGGGACAAGAAGAATGGCAGCTGCCACGGAGCCTAGAGCTTGGAGGACATATCTGACTTGAATCCTTTTGCTCTGCATTAGAATTAACACTTGTTGACGAATAGTGGAAACTCTTTCCTGTGGTAATCTTGCAAACATTTCTTTTGTGTTTAATTCTGCTCCTATGTATGTGACAGACTGACAGGGCAACAAGGCAGATTTTTTGAAATTTACTGTAATGCCTAGTTGAGTGCATGATGTGATTGTATAATCCCGTGCCTCTAAGAGTTGATGCCTGGTGGTAGCAGTCAGGAGCCAGTCGTCCAGATAGGGAAACACCTGGAATCCTTGACGCCTCAGGTGAGCCGTGACTACTGCCATGCACTTGGTGAACACCCTGGGGCTGAGGTGAGACCAAAGGGCAGAGCTCTGAACTGATAATGACTGGCCCCTACCTGGAAGCGAAGAAATCTCCTAGAGCGTCTGTTCATCTTGATATGGTAGTACGCGTCCTGAAGATCTGTCGAGCACATCCAATTGTCCTGACCCAAAAAAGGGAAAATGGACTGCAGTGTCACCATCCAGAACTTTTCTTTTTGTACAGATTTGTTCAATCTGCTGAGATCCAGTATTAGTCTCCAGTCCTCTGTCTTTTTTGGTACTAAAAAGAATCTTGAGTAAGTTCCGGATCCTAGCTGGTCTGCGGGGACTTCTTGAATGGCTCTTTTTTCTAGCAGTCTTGAAACTTCTGTGACTGCTTGATCCCTTAGATTGGGTGGGACATCTGGGATGGACTTTTTTAATTCTATGGGGGATTGATGGAAGGGAATTTTGTAACCTCTGGATATAATGGATAGTATCCATCTGTCTCTTGTTATATTTTGCCAGGCTTTTGGGTACAGCGAAAGTCTTCCCCCGACTGCCTCCAGAGGTGAGCAGTCGGGCAACCCTTCAGGGATGCTGGAAGGGCTTGACAGAGAAGGTTTCTCTGTCACCCTCGTTTTGTGGTCCCCCTCTTCCACGAGGTCGGCATCTGTTATTATTGTTTCCCCCTCTGCCCCTGGGGGAAAAATCACCACTTGTGTCAGGCAAGGGTCTCTGGGATTTTCAGAACCACATCTTTCTGCTCTTCTAACCCTTGGGATAAGGTCTGGAAGGGGTGGAAAAACAGACTCCCACGGCAAAGAGAGGTCTTGCCTTCCTGCTCACACCTGGTCAACATGTCTTTCACCTGAGGCCCAAAGAAAAAGGAACCATCAAAGGGAGTATTGGTGAAGGACACTTGAAAGGGTTCCGCAAACTGACACAGCCGCATCCAAGCATGTCTCCTGAGAGCCACACATGTCCCTGCGGCTCTGCTCATTCCATCGGCTGCATAGGAAATCAGCCTCATGGAGGAGCTGACTATGGAATTAAGAGTCGTAAGCCGAGAAGCTGATTTGGCTGGTACTCCCTCAGCTGTAGGATCTTGAAGGGTATCTCCAAGCTCTTTCAGGAGATTCCTTTGAAGACGTGTAAAATGGCATAGACAGTTCAGGGACCTCATTGAAAAGGTTGCTGAAGCAAACATTCGCTTTCCATATCTGTCCATCATCCGAGACTCTTTGTTTGGAGTATGAACAGATGAAGAGGTTTCTGCTAACTCTTTCTTGGTGGCTGCTGCTACCACCATGGCATCAATGGGCACACCTTTGGAGAGGAATTGTTTGTCCTGGGGGGCTGTAATAAATTTGTCTGGTCTCCTCGGACTAGGTTCCAGAGAATCTGGAGCTGAACAAGCCTTTCGAGCCACTACAGACTTGAGTGGATCGAAAGGAGGAGATACCCAGGAGGTGGAAGGTCGGGAACCGAATGCGTCCAGGTATACAGACTCGCCCTCGGTAGGGGCTAGAGAAGTCTAGTCCCACCTCTGTCTAAGCATTTCAAGGATGTCCGAAAAGAAAACATCTTCAGAGTGGGACTTTGGGGACCCTTCCGATTCATCCATGTCTGTATCTGAGGTGACAGACTCAGGGGAGTCTATGTGCTTCCACTTGCACTTCTTCTTCCAGAGAGGCTCTTCGGAGTGATCAAGGGAGGCTTCGGAAGAAGAAGAAGGATCACCCAATGGGGTGTCCTGGGGCATAGGTTCCCTACACTTGGGGTCTGGAGGAGGAGTAGAGGTTGGCACAGACACCACGGGGGGCAGAGCTGGAAGTAGGGCTGTTTCGGGGGAAAGCACACTGCGCATGACCTCAAAGGCGTCCCGACCTCTAGGCAGAGAAAGCTCCAGCCCCGAAGAGACAGGAGTCCTTCTCCGCATCGAGGGTGACGGCTCCAAGGCAGCTGTTGGAGCTGAGCTCACCTGCGCCGAAGCTCCGAGGGGGAGAATGGGGTCGGACAAGGGTCCGTTGCCACTCCCCCCCCTCGGAGCCGACAAGAGAGCCCTGGCGCCCAGATCCCTCAATAGAAGGTACAATCGAGGTAATCGGAGCCGACGTCGGAACCGAAGGAGAGATGATGATCGGCGCTGATGGTTCTACTACCTGCAGATCCATGGTCTCTGGCTCCAAGCTAAATGTAGTCAGAGGAGGAACGGAAATAGAGGCGGTTGGAGCCGATACCTGCTGAGGTGGGCTGGACAGTAATTTTGCCAGGGCCTGTGACTTAAGCAACCTACTTACTACTCTCTCCACATCATGATCCGATAATCTAGAGGATCGAGAGGAGTGGGAAGAAAGATGGCTACGTTCACTCTGTAACAAGGGTGACTGAAGTGCCGAGTGGATGGGCTCCAAGGATGGAGACCTCAGTCTCTTATGGCTCCAGGATGGCTCTGAAATAGCAGATGGAGCCGATGGAGGAGTTGCCTTGTCGGTGCCAGCCGGCACCGACATACTTGGTTGGTCAAGTAAAGGAGTCGGCTCTGAAGGTGGAGCCGACGGCTTGACAGACTTAGGGGATTTCACTGGTTGAGTACTTTTAGCTGGAGAATCCTGGGGCCTCAATAATCCCCGAAGGATTAATTTGTTTTTGCGCTCCTGCAGGACCCTTGGACTAAAAGTGTGACATATAGAACAGGAGTCCTGCAGGTGAACAGCACCCAAACAATATACACATAACTAGTGTGCCCATCTGTCAGAGACATTTTCTGACAGCATGAGTCACACTTTTTGAAGCCAGATACCTTGGTATCTTTAGACATTTTCCTAACAACAACAAACTAAAGAACCACAATAACAATATGAAAAAAAAGTTATTACAACTTAAATGGCTAACCTTATAGAGGGGGGGAGAACTCTCTAAGTTAAAACGAGTTCAAGGGAAAAGAGGCCTGCGGAAAGGAGCGACGGCCAACAAAGCACACACACACACACACACACACACACACACACACACACACACACACACACACACACACACATACACACACACAATATAAGGCGATAAAGGGTATAAGTACTAAGAGACTAAGATTAATAACACTTTTACAATTAAAATTTTACAATAACACCAAAAATATGTAATACAAAGCAATACTATGCCTGAGCCAGTAGCGAAGCAACCTCGCAGCTGAAGCGGCAAACGAGATCTGGGTAGCTGACGCTGGGCATTCTGGGATAAGGGGTAGCCTCGAGCCAGTAAACTCTCGAGCTATAGAAGATGGCTGAGTCGGAGCCGAACCCAAACAGCAAGAACGAAGGCGAGGTGGACAACTTAACATCTAGTGTTATGCCACCAGCTAACTCTCTTTATACCTGGACATCTGGACAACAGTGACTGCATCCACCGGCTCCAGGAGGAGGAGGAGGAGGAAATTCCCTGGTAGTCAGGATAGCCAAGGGCTTCCACAGCAGGAAATCCTATCAGTTAGGAATGCAACAGTGAAAAACGAAGAACATCAAAGGGGTGTCCTTGAGATCCAACTGGTAACTCTAATCACCACCAGAAGTGTGATCTATAAATCTTTGTTAATTATATCTGAAAGGACATGGGATGTTGTCTGATATACAACTGGAATGCTAAGGTCCCTTGTAGAACTTACTTGTGGTATCTGGCCAGGGGACTACGGTAATTGCAGCTGCCATATTGCTTAATAGACATAGAATCAGTTTAGCTGGTGCTTTCTGCCAAAACAGTACAGCCAAGGCTTGCCTGTGAAGACTTGAAATCCTGGTATGAAGAAGATTTGCAATCTGAAATTTCATGTCTACAAGAGGACCTATGAATTCTAAGGACCGGACAGGCTGAAGCTTGGACTTTTGTTGTGTTCAATGTGATTCCCAGTTCGAGCAAAGATAAAGCAATGAATCCTTGGCCTGGACAAGCTGATCCTTGGATGAGGAGCAGATGAGCCAAGTCATCCAGATAAGGGAATGCCTAGAACCCCTGCAATCGAAGGTGAGCTACAACCACTGCCATACACTTGATACACATCCAAAGAGCTGTGATGAGACCAAAGGACAGGCCTCTGAATTAGAAATGACTAGCTCCCAGCCTGAAGCTAGTGCCTTCTGACAAGACAGTACAGACAAGGCTTGGTTGTGAAAAATTTGAAATACTAGTCTGAAAAAGATTTGCAATCTGAAGTTTCATGTCTAGGAGAGTACCAATGTGTTCTAAGGACTGGAAGGGCTGAAGCTTGGACTTTGCTGTGTTTACTGTAATTCACAGATTCGAGCAATGATGGAGTAAGGAATCCTTGGCTAGGACAAATAGATTCTTGGATGAAGTGGTGATAAGCCAGTCATCCAGGTAAGGGAATGCCCAGAACTCCTGCAGTCATAGGTGAGCTGCAGTCACTGCCATGCACTTGGTAAACACCTGGAAGTCTGTGATGACTGATTTCCAGCCTGAAGCGAAGAAACTTCTGGGATTGTCTGTCCATCTTTATGTGGTAGCATGCATCCTGGAGGTTGATCGAACACATCCAGTCATTTTCCCTTAGTAAAGGTAGAATACACTGAACAGTGACCATACGAAATTTTGTTTGCTTACAAACTTGTTTACATGGCTGAGCTCTAAGACTGGCCAAGGTCCTCATTTTAATTTGGCACCAAAAATAATCTTCAGTAAATTCCAGATCCCCTTTGGTCTGGCCTGGTGAGACCTCTTGGATGACTTATTTGGAAGCTTCATGCTTCTGAAGAGGCTGTTTCCCTTTGAGAGGGTGGGACTTCAGGAGATCTTTTTGCGGGTATGCGGGGAGGGGATGAAATAGCTTTTGGTTATTGTCCTCTGTACCCATAGGATCATAGGAAATTACCAGGCTAATGGCCCTCGGGCCCTTACAAGCCTAGTCAAGTTCTTACCCTTATTTCACGATCAGCACCTATTGCCCCTGTCCAACAGGGACACAGGTTGAACCCCTGGGGTGAATTTACGGTCACCCATCCAATCGTCCATACTGCATTTGAAGAGGGTCAATGAGGTGCTCTGTTTGACATGAAGTGGAAGTCTGTTCCAAAGGTGTGGTGACCTTTGGGAGACAAACCCATACATCTTGAGTGACAGACATCCAGGTTGTCGGGTGCAGAGATAAATGCCCTCCCTGACTGCCTCCAGTAAGTTAAGGTTGGGCAAACATTCAGGAGTGCTGGAAGGACATCTAGGAGAATGGAGCCCCGAAAGCTTTGATTATGTAGACCACTACTGCCCCAGAGGTGATGCCTACCATTAGAGTTTCCTAATCTGCCACAGGAGGGCTCTATCTCCAGAAGTGCTGGGAGGAAACTCTTGTGACTTGTGGAACCAAAGTTTCTTCCCACGCTTTTGATTCTTGGAGAAAGTTAGAAAACTTAATTCCTATGGAAGATAAGGACTTACCATCTTGTTCACTTCTGGTAGGTGCTTTCTTGACTTTAAGGCCAAAGAGCATCAGACCATCACAAGAGGCAATTTTCAAAGGATATTTTGAAATGTTCTAAAAAATGATAAAATTACATCCAGGCATGTCCCTCAATGGTGATGCTGGTGCCCACTGCTCTAGAAGGGCCTTCCAAGGCACTGGAAATCAGATGCGTTAAGATGCTTGATACAGACTGAAGAGTGGCCAACTGTGAGTCAACGGATTTCCTCTGCTCAATAGATAGGGACTCTGAGAGAGAGATTTGGAGATTTCCTTGGTCAAATCTCTCTGAAATCAAGTGACATGTGCCAGATAATTCAGTGACCTAATGGTGATGGTCAGTGAAGCCTAGACTTGCATCCCAAACTTGTCCACCGCATGAGACTTTCTCTTCATAGGTTCATAGGTTCATACTAGGCTATCTACCCTAGGGCATTTATAAGCCTAGCCAGAGTGTGTTTGGCTTTCGCCACCCATTTTAAATTAATTTTGCTATGCCCTTTTTCGAGGTTAGTATACTGTGCCTCTGTCTAACAGTGACACAGAAGTGATACCCGGAGTAAACGTATGATCTCCCATCCACTCATCAAGATTCCTCTTGAAGAGAGTCAGTGAGGGACTCTGCCTAACCTGGACTGGGATTTTATTCCAGAGTGAAGGGAGCCTCTGGATTATGAATCTGTCCCTCCAGCATGTCCTATTTATTTCAGTGCTGAGGTTCAAGTCTCTCGAGCACGTAGCTCAATGGGATTTGGATTTTCTGAGGTGCAGCATGTCCATTAATTCCGGGTTGGACATGGCTTTATACGTCAGGCACAGATCGCCTCTGAGCAGATGGTATGCCACTGAGTAGAACTGGAGTTTCTTTAACCGAGCAGCAAATGGCATCTGTTTGAGCCCTTTGATCCTCTTGGTGAGGTACTTTTGGGGTCTTTCCAGTTGCTGCAGATGTCTGGTAAGGTACATCCCAAAAGAGGCATTGTACTCAATTATGGGCCTGATGAGGGATGAGTAAAGAAGCACGATGACCTCCCCTGATCTAGATGTGAATCCCTTCATGATTAGGTGGGCTATATAAAATCTTTGGTGGATGGACAGTGGAATTCTCTTCCACTAGTTCCACTCCTCTGTGGAAGGTGCTTCAATGAACCACCCCCTTTCTGTCTGAGCAGTTCCATGATTTCTCTGAATGTGACATAGTCAGTGTCTTCTGTCAGAGATTCCAGGGGGAATCAATGCGTCTCTTTTTACACTTGGGCTTCCTATGCATGTCTTTGGTGGGATGTTCTGTAGAGGACTCAGAAGCCAATGGGGGCTCCTCAGTGAAGGCTTGCCCAAGACTTTTGGAAGCTGGCTGTCCTGACAAGATGAGCAGACTCAGGACCAGAGGAATGCTGCAGTGGAAGGCTTGGTCAGAGTTCGAGAAGGAAGTCCCATCTCCAGTCTTGAACAGCACTCTTGAAAGTCCCTAGCAGAGGCTCAACCCAAAAACTGCTTAACTTGGACACAAAGCTGACATTGGAGTTGAGCGGTCCAATGTCCAAAGCCAAAGTCCCTGGTGGAGGCTCGACCTAAGAAACTACTCAACTCTGACACAAAGCTGACACTGGAGCTGAGCTATCCAATGTCAAAACTACAAGAGGGAGAAATGGATCTGAAAGCCTCAACTCCAAACCAACCCCTTTAGAGCTGGTGCCAACTTCCCAGCCCTGCTATCCAGATGGTCCCGAGAAGGTCAGAGCTGGTTGCATCAAAGAAACCAACAGAATCGAAAATGACCAAGTCTTCAGCTCTGAGGAAGACATACCCCAGAGTGACCTCAGATCCAGCTGCTTTGATCCTTGTGGCCAGATCAGAGGAGGAGCTATCACTTAGTAGGGTGAAGAAGCAGGCCCTCTGGATCTAGTGGAGCCTTGAATTTGGAGGGGCCCCCCAGCTGTAAATGGATCTGAAGGAATATCCTCATCATCCCATCCACATCCTGTCTGATAATACTACTGGAGGGCCTGGCTGAAGGGAGGCATAAGGTCGAGGAAGAAGGACCAGAGATCTACTGGAAGGATCTTGCTTGAATGATCAGAGACCTCAAACTTGGTGACATCAGCCCCAGGGAAAATTGAGGCTTGAGGAGAGGGGAGTACCCGCTCTGATAAGGTTTAGTTTCGAAGGCAAAATTGGATCTGAAAGTTTTGTCTGTCTAGGAGCTGGATACGAAGAAGGAGAATTCTCCGGAGATCTCTTCTTGGATTTAAGACTTTTCCTTTTCTTTCTCTTTTTCTTTATCTATAGGCTTTTCAGGTCTGCCAGGATCAGCTGGTTTCTTAAGATGTGAAGAAGAAACAGAAGGCCAACAGGAAATAGAACGGGTATGTTTTCCTGTGGTGGCTGAGAGAAGACTTTTCAAAACCAACTTGTTACGGTTTTCCACTACTGCAATTGCCCAAAAGCTTCACAGATACTGCCCTGAGAATCCAAATGTGCAGCCCCTAGGCGATATACACACTTCGAGTGAGCATCTGAATTTAGTAGCTTGCAGCCACAGGCCATGGACTTTTTGAGACCCAAGGATTTTTCTAACATGCCTAAGAAGAAACATCAGATAAAGAAAGTGAAAACTATAGGTCCCAACAGAGGGAAATGGAGATAAGAATGTAACAGAGGACTAACCCTGAAGGCATCAGAGAGTTGGAAAGAGAACCTGGACAGAAGTCTTTGATTTTGTTGAATATACATATATACAAGGGGACAGACTTTTAGAAAGCATTACTAAATCAGACAAAAGAAGGCAGAGAACAGGGAAAATAAGTAAAAATAAAATGCACATATCTTTTACCAAAAAAAAAAAAGAAAAAAAAAAACTGAGCACCAATGACCATGTCTGAGCTTAACAACATCTGAGTTAACAAGGATTATGGGTAAGACGAGAAGCCTGAGCACTGGATCCAAAGCTTGAAAGAGGAAAAAGTCAGATCCAAATCGGATCACAAGACCCATCCATTAAGAAATGGACAGAAGAAAAAACAATAGATCAAATATTTATACAATATGCAAGAGACTGTTATATTAAAGGCCTAATAAACCGTTGGCACCAAGACATTAACTATGCAACTATACATGGTACATTTATTTGCACAACTATGCCATGTTCAACATTTAGAAGACTGCTGAAGTAGCCTAAGCTATACGAGTCGATTATCACTACTTAGAAACTAAGACGGAAGGAGGAAAAAATAAACCAAGAATTGAAAAGCTCTTGAAGAATGGTCCTACCAAAGCCTGTTTTGGTCATGGGAAAGGAATCCAGTTTCTAGTGTTCTGTAAAAGTATGTACAGAGGACCAAAATGTTGACTCAGGAATACTTCTAAAGTCCACCCCTTTCCGGAAAGTCACCAAAGAAGCCACATCCATTATGGAATGGGCCTTAACCATGCCTGGAACTGGCTATTTACAGTAAGTATAACAAAAGGCAACAGCATGAGACAACAATATGAAGGCAGTCTACTTTGATACTTGTCCTTTGTTCTTACCTTCACAGGAGACAAACAACTGATCTCCTTTCTTGAATAAATGAGTTTTGCCTAGGTAGTATTTGAGATGCCTGTGGACATGCAGTGTGTGTGAAAAACCTTTTCCTCTTGTTCTTTGGTTCAGGAAAAAAGGCAGAAAGATTAACAGTTTGGTTTAAGATAAACTCTGAGACCAGTTTACACGTAAAAAAATATTCGGTATCAAATAAACCTTGTACTTAGAAATGAATTAGGGTTGACTAATCCTAAGAGATAGTAACTCATATAATCCCCTACCAAAGGTTAGAGCAATGAGTATAACAGTCTTCCATGTTAAGAACCTCAGTTGAGCCTGATGATCTGTTTCAAATGGGGAAAGAGTAAGCTTTCGAAGCATGAAGTTAAGATCCCAAGAAGGAGTCACCTGTTTCTATGTGGACATACATGCAACACCTCCTTCAAAAGCTGTTTTAACTGAGGATGGTTAGAAAGGGGAGATTTAAGGGTAGACAAACAAAAATATCTGATAAATGAACCTTGACAGAGGAATAAGAAAGGCCAGAGAGGACAGTAACTCACACAATCAAGAACCAGAGGCAGCTGGGTCTGAAGAGGATCCTGGTCCTTGGACTGGCACCAACTGGAAAATCTTTTTAACTTGCAAGTATATGATTTTCTAATAGCAGGTTTTTCACCTCTTTTAGTACCTGCTGCACATCCTTAGAAAAAAAAAGGAGTCTAAAAGGTATCAGCATTTCATCATCCAGGCAGTGAGTTGACAAGTTTTCAGGCTGGTGTGTAACAAACAATCCCTGTCTTGTGTAAGCAAACCCAGTCTGTGAGGAAGCCTGTAGTAATTGCCTTTGGATAAACTGAAAAGAAGAGAGCAAGAACAGTTGTTTAAGGAAAGGTATTATAACACCAGATGTTTGAATGATCACTCATGCAGTAGCCTTAGCCATTTGGGTTATATCCTGCTAAGGATATAACAAATGACCAGCTTCCAAAGCCTTCAGGGAAGCTTACATGCGTCTACACTGTAAGTTAGCTTGAACTGAGCTGACTAAAAAGTCAGGTGTGGGTGCCAAGCCCTTCAGTGTTTTCATGTCAACAGACAGAGGGAGACTAAGTCTTGACAATAACAACGCTATAAAAATAAAGGACCACATCCTGGCATAAAAGACCTACAAAAATAAGGAGGCTTTAGGGAGGCAGCAGCTGCTGCAATAGTGATCATTCAAACATCTACTGTTACGGTAAGTTTACTCACACAACTGCACTGTGTTCACTTTAAGCATCACTGTTGCAGCAGCCTTAACTATACAGGCAGACTACCATAGCTTAGGCTGAATAGGATGAAGGATGGGGGTCCCAGAGACTCTGCAAAATGATCCTAGCAAAACCAGTCCTAGACCTGCAAAAGGAATCCAGTTGTTAACTGGATTGTAAAAATGTGCATTGAGGACCATGTTGCTCCATCTAGAATACAATCCTTTCCAAAAAGCCACAACTGAAGCCAAAGCCCTTGATCCTACATGGAATTATTCTATTGTGGTTGGTATAACCAAATGTAATAGCATAATACCACCCCACAAAAGCTCTGGTCCGCTATATATTCTCCAACCAGGTAAATCACCAACTCCTCATCCAAATATAGACACCGCCTCTATAAACACAGCCACCCAATTTAATGAGTTCTTTACCAACTCTATATTACAGCTGTCAACAGACCCACACTCTTCAACCCCCACTATACTATATAACCCATCAAATAACACTGACTCCTTCACCCTTCAACCTGTACCAACTTACACAATCTATAGATACCTAACCAAACTTAAACCCACCACCTTAACAGTAGACAAACTACCTGCCAAATTCCTACAAATAACCACCAAAGCCATTTCCTACCCAGTCTTTATAATCATTAACAGATCAATCTCAGAACAAAAGGTGCCACTTCTCTGGAAGATATCCTATATTATACCAATTCACAAAAGGGGCAACTCCACTGACCTAACAAACTACCGCCCTATAGCTATACTTTCCCCACTGGCTAAAATAATGGAAAAATGTATCCACACCCAGGTCCTAACACATCTCCTCTCCAACAATCTTCTTCCCCAAACTCAACACTGATTCCGCCCCAACCATAGCACTACCATTGCACTCATCCATTTTAGTAACCTAGTAAATATGCAATGCAACAACGGCCAACTAGTGTCTGCAGTTTTCCTTGACTTATCAAAGGCGTTTGATACAGTCTCCCATACAAAACTAATAACATCATTCTCAGAATTAAAACTAACTACCCCCACTCTATTATGGTGTCTGGACTATTTCTCCCAACGCCAACAAGCTGTTCAGTGGAAAAACTCCCTTCCCCCTACTTCCTGTAAAACTAGGAGTACCCCAAGGATCCATCCTAGGACCCCTACTTTTCACTATATTTACAAATAATCTTCACAAAGCCACCCCTCTAGCAAACCTGGTTCAATACGCTGATGACTCCACCTTAATTTGCTCTGCCCCCACCCTCCAACAACTTCAAACCAAGACCCAAGAAGCCTTTACATCCATCAAAACCTGGTTAACAAACTCCCAGCTAATACTAAATCCTAAAAAGACCCAACTTATGCGCTTTCATTCTTCCAAAGCAGCAGCACCTACTCCTCCGTTTATTTCTACATTAGATAATACCCCTATCTCCCCCGTCACACAAAACAAATTACTAGGGTTCATTATTGACAATATTATGAAATCTGACAAACACATAGCTCATACAATAACCAAAATCAACAAAAAACTAGGTACTCTTTACAGATGTAAAAACTTCCTAATCAGCAACAGTAAAGTTACCCTAGCTCATACCCATCTTCTCTCTACCATACTGTAGGCTTCTCCTGCCCTAATTAATCTACACAAGAGCGATTTAAACAAGCTACCAGTATGCTACAACAAAATAGCAAAATTCGCCACAAACTCCTCCTACCGCACCCACCACTGTCAGGGCCTTAAACAGCTTTCCTGGCTTGAACTCCCTAACACCTTAGCTCTAAATCAACTTATTCTACCTCACCAAATACTGTACCAACCTGTTAAAACTCCAGCTTTACAAGACCTGATCATCCTCTACTCCAATAACCAATAACTTAGATCCACTAACAAGGCACTAATCGCAATCTCCAAAAGGCATTACAGCTCTGGTGACTCCCTGTATTCTAGCAACATTGCCAAGACTTGGAACTCCCTACCACTACAAATCAGGGTGCAACCTAATAAAACCATCTTCAAAAAACAGCTTATTTCCCACCTAAACAACTCCTGGACATGCAACTGCCTAGCACCTGGCTGACATATTCTAACTCCTTTCCCCTACCCACTATCCAACCTCTTTAAAACTCCCACAGATGCACTATATGTTATCACATGAAACTCCCTACAGCCACATCTATACCCACTAACTCTCCCCTAGACTAAGTTGAAGAGCTTTCCCTTAAAATGTCAATGCACCTCATATGAACTTGTCTATTTTCTCCTCCTTTTTTAGTTTTTCCTTTCGTGTCTTATCTTCAGTACATCTTCAAGATTATCTCTACTAAACATACTGTATGACCAACAATCAAATGTTATTACCTTCTATACCTTTAATTGTATGTCTAAACCACTATGCTTATGTAAATATCTTATGCAATTATATGTTATTGTCTGCTATATTTTTATAACTGAATGTGCCTACGCTGAAAACGGACAGCTCTGTCCAGTCGGACCTTCCCGGTAAACAAATGTAAAATAAATAAATAAATAATAGCATGAGAAAACCATTTGGAAATAATCTGACCTGACACAAGTTGTCCTTTTTTCTTACCTTGACAAGAAATGATCAATTGATCAGAGTTCCTGAAAGATTTTGTTCTGTCAAGATAGTACCAGAGCTGTCTGTTGGCATCCACTTCATTTTTAAGTTCTGGAAAGAAGACATGGAGATAGAGAGAAAAGAAGCTAGGGAGATGAACAGCATGCCTTAAGAGTAAACTTGCATACCACTTTAGGGATAAATGAAGGACTAGTTCTCAAAAAAATGAGATAAGGACAACCCACCATAAGAGCTTTCCACTCAAATACTCTTTTTTATAGAAGTCAGAACAATTAATAACACTATTTTCATGAAGATCCTCAAGGTAGCTGATGAGCTGGTTCAAATGGAGAGAGAGCTAGTTTTTCTAACACAAAATTAAGGTCCCAAGGAGGAGACACTTGTTTCTAGGTGGCTTCACATGCAACACCCCTTTCAAAAACATTTTTACATGAGACTTCATTAAAAGAGGGGGATACATGGGAACACATGCTGAAATGGCTGACAAATGAACCTTGACTGAAGAGTAAGACAGACCACAGGACAGTAGTTCACAGAAATAATATAGAACTAGAGAAACTCTAGACCTGAATGAGTGCTGGTTCTTTTCTTGGCACCAACTACAAAATATTTTTAATTTACTAACATATGACTTTCTTGTAACGTATATACTTGCCTCCTTAAATACCTGCTGCATGTCATCAGAAAAAAGATGCCTAAAATGTAATAAGCTTTTATCATCTAGGCAGTCAGTATTAGTTTTTTAGGGTTGGGGTATATCAAACATTCCTTGTCTTGAGTGAGTAGATCCAATCTGTTAGGAATCTTGTGATAAATGTTCCTGGCTATTTCCAAAAGAAAAGAAAAAATAAGTTATGTACTCACCATAATGTTCCATCTGAGTAGTTATACTTCATTTTTCTGCAACCTGTCGGTATTCGCATTCATATCAGATCCGAGCCGGCAACTTTACAAGCATCTGCTCCGAGCTCTAAGCTCCTCCCCCTTGCCCATAACACACCACCATCTCCTGCCTTCCCTCAGATCGAGTTTGCTGCAACCCAAACTAATCAACAACTCAAACTAGAAGAAACCATACATGATCATAACATGAGAAGGTTTGGGGGAAGGAGGGTGGGACGGCTGCAAAAAAATGAAGTATAACTACTTAGATGGAACTTTATGGTGAGTACATAACTTCTTTATCTGAAGTAGTTAACTTCATTTTATCTTCAACCTGTGGGACAAAGTCCCCAGCTAATCAAGCCCCTGGGAGGCCCTCATGGAAGGATATTCCTGAGCACCGGAGAACCAAAGGATGCTCTCCATCTGGAGATTAAATCCAACTTATAATGAGAAATGAAGGTATGTGACTTAGCCCAAGTTGCTGCCGCACAAATGTCATCCAATGACACCCTAGACCAGAAAGCAACAGATGTCGCCATAGATCTGGTAGAATGAGCTTTAACCGGACCAGGTGGAGACAAACCTTTTTCTTTGTAAATTTGCAAAATACATAGCGTAATCCATAAAGGACACAAATAACTGGTCAGACTTACAGAAGGGCTTTGTTCTGTGCAAATCATAGCCTCACCTTAGGCTTTGTGCCCACTGAATGGCGCACAGCAACGGTTATCCCACTCCACAAAGGGGGAGCCACCACAGACCCCGGGAACTACTGCCCCATTAGCCTGACGAGCCTGGTCTGCAGGGCTATGAAGCGTATCATCATGGAACTTATAAACAATGATATTGGTAATCTCCAAACTCTGGACCCTACCCAGTTCGGGTTTGTAAAAGGCAGCTCATGTCTCCTAAACTTGATAGACTTCTTTGAAGCGGTCACCAAAGCTGTAGATGAGGGTAAGGTGGTACACACAGCCTATCTAGATCTCGCCAAGGCTTTCAACACCATCCACCAGTCTGGAATTATAGACAAACTCACTAAATTAGGTATAAATCCCTATGTCACAAGATGGGTTGCCAACTGGCTCACTGACTGAACCCACACTGTGAAAGTAGCAGACTCTAAATCCAACTTCAGACCAGTGACAAGTGAAGTACCACAGGGTTCAGTCCTAGGTCCTCTCCTGTTTGGTATCTACTTCTCTGAAGTATAGGCTAACACAGAAGGTCTTTGGCTAACAAAGTTCACAGATGACTGCAAACTAGGAGCCATAATCAAATCTCCTAGCGATGTGGACATCCTACAAAAGGGCCTCACTGAGACAGATGCCTGGTGTCAAAGCCATGGCCTCAAGCTCAATGCCAAAAATTGCATTGTCATCCCTTTTGGTAAAAACTCTGTACCCATGAACTACCACATAAACGGTAGTCTACTTAACACCGAAAGTGTGATAAGAGACCTTGGGACACAGGTAGACAGTAGTCTCTCCTTTGATAATCACATTGCTACAGTAGTCAGGAAATCCTTCTACATGGCACACCTCATCACAAAAGGTTTCTCATCCAGGAAAAAAGAGGTCATTGTTCCCCTCTACTCATCACTCATTAGACCCATTATAGAGTACAACGCCCCTTTTGGTATGTACCTCACAAGACATCTACAACAACTGGAAAGGCCACAGAAATACCTCACAAAGAGGATTACCGGCCTCAAACAGATGCCCTACGCAGACCTTCTCAAAAAACTCCAGCTTTACTCTGTCGCATATCGCCTACTCAGAGGCGATCTCTGCCTAACATACAAAGCTATGTCAAACCCAGAGCTGTTGGACATGCTCCACGTAAAGAAATCCCAATCCCTCCGAACTACACGCTCTAGGGACCTAAACCTTGTCACCACAATAAACAGAACATGCTGGAGGGATAGATTCCTGTCTCAGAGACTTCCCATACTCTGGAACAAACTATCTATCTATATCCAACAAAGCTCCTCATTAGCACTCTTCAAGAAAAATCTTGATGATTGGGTGGGAGATATGAAATTCACCCCAGGGGTCACTTCTGTGGCTCTGCTTGACAGGGGCACAGGAAAATAATTTTCTTGGGTGGCAAAAGCCAGGGTACCGTTTGGCTAGGCTTATATAGGCCCTAGGGCCAATAGCCTAGTACCTACCTATGAACCTATGAAGTTGTCTATGAACATCTAGCAAATGCAGTTTATATTCACCCTTGTTCTGAAAATTTGGAAAGAAAACAGGCAGGTTAATTGTTTGATTGTTGTTTGATTCATAAGCCACTTTTGGTAAGAAAGAAAGGTTTGTGCGGACAGAAACCCTGTCCTTAAGGAAGATCAAGTAAAGGGGCATGGCAGACAAGGCCTGAAGCTCAGAAACCCTCCTAGCCGAAGTTAAATAGAAGTTATGTTCTTACCATAACGTTCCATGTTAGTTGTCTTCTTCTCGCCTTCTTTCTTGCTGGATGGGTTCGGAGCCGACCTCGGCTCCGACTCGGCCACTCTAAAAGCTCGAGAGTTGGTTCCACCGGCTCGAGGCTGCCCCTATATCCCACAATGCTAGGCGTGAATTACCTCAGATCTCGTTTGTGAGCTAGGCCCAGCTAAAATTACAACCAGGAATACTGGAAACTTTCCACCTCTAAAACAAGGGGAAGAGAAAGGGTGACCTAAGCCTGACTCTAGGAAATATGCACAGCAGAGCATATACCTATCGCAAAGAGGTGGTAGAAAGAGAGGTCACAATCAAACTCCTCTAGGTCTGTCCAGGCCAGGGGGAAGGAGGGTGGGACGCAAGAAAGAAGGCGAGAAGAAGACAACTAACATGGAACGTTATGGTAAGAACATAACTTCTATATGTTAAGTTGTCTATCTCGCCTTCATTCTTGCTGGATGGGACCGCCCCTAGCACCTTGTCCCGGTGGCCTAACGGAACAGACTCTTGAGAACAGTGGAACCAAAGTTAGCTCTATGCCTAGAAGCTAAATCCAACTTATAATGAGAAATGAAAGTATGAGGAGTAGCCCAAGTAGCCGCTGCACAAATGGTGTCAATAGGCAGTCTGTCTTGGAAGGCTATAGAAGTAGCCAAAGCTCTGGTGGAATGGGCTTTAGGTTTGTTAGGCAGCTTTTGGTGTCTAATTTCATAAACAAGGGAAATCAGAGATGTTAGCCATCTAGATAATGATACCTTTGAAACTGAAAGTCCCTTTCTGCCTTCTGCATAGGAGACAAACAGCTGGTCAGATTTTCTGAATTGTTTGGTTCTATCCAAATAGTACCTTAACTGACGATGAACATCTAGCCAATGCAATTTTTGTTCAGACCTATTAACATATTCTGGAAAAAACACAGGGAGGTCAATGCTTTGATTTAGGTTAGACGCCGAGGCTATCTTAGGTAAAAAGGACGGGTTGGTTCGTAGAGATACCCTGTCCTTATGGAACAACAGATAAGGAGGTCGACAGCTGAGTGCATGAAGTTCTGAAACTCTTCTAGCTGAAGTAATAGCTACCAGAAAGAGAGTCTTCCATGATAGCAATTTTAAAGAACAGGAGGCTGCAGGTTCGAAAGGGGGAAGAATCAAAGAACTAAGAACTAAATTTAGGTCCCAAGGAGGAGGAGGATTTCTTATAGGAGGTCTGAGAAGAAAAACTCCTTTCAAAAAGGCTTTGCAAAGCTTGTGGGACATTATGGCAGACTCTGAAATGCCCACATAAAAGTTAGAAATAGCTGCCAGTTGAACTTTAAGAGTAGAAGGAGATGAACCTGCATGGAAGAGTTCAGCTAGAAAATCAAGGACCATTTGGATGGAAGCAGTGAAAGGATCTATGTCTCTTCCTTGAGCCCAATAGGCGAAACGTTTCCACTTACTCAAATAAATCGTTCTAGTGGAAGATTTATGGGAAGCTATCAAAATATCTCGAACAGAGTGAGATATTTGAGGAAGCCTGGCTAAGGTTGGAATTGGAGGAACCAAGCAGTGAGGTTCAGAGAGGGAAGGGAGCGATGAAACTGACCCGACTGATGGATCAAAAGATCTGGAACTAGGTCCAGATTCCAAGGTCGCTGAACAGAAAATGATGTAGAAAGGGGAACCAAACCTGTCGAGGCCAGTAAGGAGCAATGAGGATCAACGAGGCCTTCTGAGCGATAGCTTTCTGTATCACTTGAGAGATTAGTGGGAAGGGAGGAAATGCATACAGAAGTCCCCGGGGCCAAACTTGGACTACAGCGTCTCTGCTGGGCTGGCCTGGTAAAGGGAATAGGGTGAAATAATCTCTGCACTTGCTGTTTTGGGGAGTAGCAAAAAGGTCGCAGCAAGGCTGACCCCACTTGAGAAAAATTTCTCTCACAACAGAGTCTTTCAGAGACCACTCGTGAGGCATGAGGATAGCTCTGCTCAACTTGTCCGCGATTTGATTGGACTTCCCGGGGATGTGAGTTGCTATCAGAAAACGCTGAGAAGAAATCGCCCATTGCCACAGTCTGAGTGCTTCTCGACACAGGGGGTAGGACCTGGTTCCGCCTTGTTTGTTGATATACCACACTACGGACATATTGTCCGTCTGGATTGCTATCGTTCCTAAGGGAAGAGAGTCTTGAAGGGCTTGCAACGCTAAAAGCACTGCTCTCATCTCTAGAACATTTATGTGCAAGTGGCATTCGTCTGGTTGCCAAGTGCCCTGGACAGTTCTGCCCTGATAATGCCCCCCCCACCCGATCAGGGAGGCGTCCGTTGTCAGAGTAGCAACCGGAGGGGAAGGAACAAAGGGTCTTCCCAATAAGAGCTGAGGGGAAGACATCCACCACAGAAGATGATTTCTGCATGTTTGCGTGATCATAATGGTGTGGGACATCGGAAGCTGCTGGTATGACCATTGCGTGAAGAGCATCCATTGAAGGATTCTCATGTGGAATCTGGCTAATGGAAGCAGAGGTATGGCAGCCGCCATAATCCCCAACACTTTCAGAACTAACCTGGCTTTGATTCTGTTGCTGCTGAAGAGGAGCGAGACCAGTTTGTGTATGTCTGCTATTCTCTGATGTGTTAGTCTCAGACATGTTGACTGTGTCTAGATTTGCCTATGAAGGTAATAGTACGACAAGGCTGACAAAACAGACTTTTCGCAATTTATTGAAATGCCTAACTTTTGACAAATGCGAAAGGTGTAGTCCCTGGCCATTAGAAGAAGATGCTTGGTGGGAGCTGTGAGGAGCCAGTCGTCCAAATATGGAAACACCTGGAATCCTTGACGTCTCAGGTGAGAAGCTACCACTGCCATGCATTTGGTAAACACCGGGGGGGGCAGTGGTGAGACCAAAGGGCAGGGCCCTGAATTGAAAATGACTGGTTCCCAGCCTGAAGCGGAGGAATCTTCTGGAGCGTCTGTTCATTTTTATGTGATAGTACGCATCCTGAAGGTCTATAGAGCACATCCAGTTTCTCTTTCCCAATAGGGGGAGGATGGACTGCAGCGTGACCATCCGAAATCTTGTTTTCTTGACTGACTTGTTCAAGATACTGAGATCCAAAATTGGTCTCCAGTCCCCTGTTTTCTTTGGAACTAAAAAGAACCTGGAGTAGATTCCGGATCCTAGTTGGTCTGCTGTAACTGGTTGAAATAGAAGTTATGTTCTTACCATAACGTTCCATGTTAGTTGTCTTCTTCTCGCCTTCTTCTTGCTGGATGGGTTCGGAGCCGACCTCGGCTCCGACTCGGCCACTCTAAAAGCTCGACACCGGCTCGAGGCTCCCCTTATATCCCACAATGCTAGGCGAGAGTTACCTCAGATCTCGTTTGTAAGCTAACCCCAGCTTATAATAGTAACAGTATATAACAGAATAACTAAAAACAGAGTCCACCTCTGACAACAGGGAGAAGAAGGGTGACCTACATCCTGATTCAGGAAATATGCAAAACAGCATATGCCTAAGTAAAGAGGTGGTAGAAAGAGAGGTCACAATTACAACTCCTCTAGGTCTGTCCAGGCCAGGGGGAAGGAGGGTGGGACGCAAGAAGAAGGCGAGAAGAAGACAACTAACATGGAACGTTATGGTAAGAACATAACTTCTATATGTTAAGTTGTCTATCTCGCTTCATCTTGCTGGATGGGACCGCCCCCTAGCACCTTGTCCCGGTGGCCTAACGGAACAGACTCCTGAGAACAGTGGAACCAAAGTTAGCTCTATGCCTAGAAGCTAAATCCAACTTATAATGAGAAATGAAAGTGTGAGGAGTAGCCCAAGTAGCCGCTGCACAAATGGTGTCAATAGGCAGTCTGTCTTGGAAGGCTAAAGAAGTAGCCAAAGCTCTGGTGGAATGGGCCTTAGGTTTATTAGGCAGCTTTTGGTGTCTAATTTCATATACAAGGGAAATCAAAGATGTTAGCCATCTGGATAATGATACCTTTGAAACTGAAAGTCCCTTTCTGCCTTCCGCATAGGAGACAAACAGTTGGTCAGATTTTCTGAATTGTTTTGTTCTATCTAAATAGTACCTCAATTGACGATGAACATCCAGGCAGTGTAATTTTTGTTCAGATCTATTGGAATATTCTGGAAAAAAGACAGGGAGGTCAATGCTTTGATTTAGATTTGACGTCGAGACTACCTTAGGCAAAAAGGACGGGTTCGTAGTAAGGATACCCTGTCCTTATGAAACAATAGATAAGGAGGTCGACAGCTGAGTGCTTGAAGTTCTGAAACTCTTCTAGCTGAAGTAATAGCTACCAGAAAGAGAGTCTTCCATGATAGCAATTTTAAGGAACAGGAGACTGCAGGTTCGAAAGGGGGAAGAATCAAATAAGCAAGAACTAAATTTAGGTCCCAAGGAGAAGGAGGATTTCTTATAGGAGGTCTGAGAAGAAAAACTCCTTTCAAAAATGCTTTGCAAAGCTTGTGGGACATTAAGGCAGATTCAGAAATACCCACATGAAAGTTAGAAATAGCTGCCAATTGAACTTTAAGAGTAGAGGGAGATGAACCTGCATGGAAGAGTTCAGCTAGAAAATCAAGGACTATTTGGATGGAAGCAGTGAAAGGATCTATGTCCCTTCCTTGAGCCCAATAAGTGAAGCGTTTCCACTTACTCAAATAAATCTTCCGAGTGGAAGATTTATGGGAAGCTATCAAAATATCTCGAACGGAGTGAGATAATTGAGGAAGCCTGGCTAAGGTTGGAACTGGAGGAACCAAGCAGTGAGGTTCAGAGAGGGAGGGAGCGATGAAACTGACCCGACTGATGGATCAAAAGATCTGGAAGAAGGACCAGATGCCACGGTCGCACCAATAGAAATTGATGTAGAAAGGGGAACCACACCTGTCGAGGCCAGTAAGGAGCAATGAGGATCAATGAGGCCTTCTGAGCGATAGCTTTCTGTATCACTTGAGAGATTAGTGGGAAGGAGGAAATGCATACAGAAGTCCCCGGGCCAAACTTGGACTAGAGCGCCTCTGCTGGGTTGGCCTGGTAAAGGGAATAGAGTGAAATATTCTCTGCACTTGCTGTTTTGGGGAGTAGCAAAAAGATCGCAGCAAGGCTGACCCCACTTGAGGAAAATTTCTCTCACTACATAGTCTTTCAGAGACCACTCGTGAGGCATGAGGATAGCTCTGCTCAACTTGTCCGCAATTTGATTGGACTTCCCGGGGATGTGCGTTGCTATCAGAAACCGCTGAGAAGAAATCGCCCATTGCCACAATCTGAGTGCTTCTCAACACAGGGGGTATGACCTGGTTCCGCCTTGTTTGTTGATGTACCACACTACAGACATATTGTCTGTCTGGATTGCAATCGTTCCCAAGGGAAGAGAGTCTTGAAGGGCTTGCAACGCTAAAAGCACTGCTCTCATCTCCAGAACATTTATGTGCAAGTGGCATTCGTTTGGTTGCCATGTGCCCTGGACCGTCCTGCCCTGATAATGCCCCCCACCCGATCAGGGAGGCATCCGTTGTCAGAGTAGCAACTGGAGGGTGGAACAAAGGGTCTTCCCAACAAGAGCTGAGGGGAAGACATCCACCACATGAGATGATTTCTGCACTGCGTGATCATAATGGTGTGAGACATTGGAAGTTGCTGGTATGACCATTGTGTAAAGAGCATCCATTGAAGGATCCGCATGTGGAATCTGGCTAATGGAAGCAGAGGTATGGCCGCCATAATTCCCAACACTTTCAGAACTAACCTGGCTTTGATTCTGTTGTTGTTGAAAAGGAGTGAGACCAGTTTGTGAATGTCTGTTATTCTCTGATGTGTTAGTCTCGCAGACATGTCTACTGTGTCTAGATTTGCGCCTATGAAAGTAATAGCGACAAGGCGACAAAACAGACTTTTCGCAATTTATTGAAATGCCTAACTTTTGACAAATGCGAAAAGTGTAATCCCTGGCCATCAGAAGGAGATGCTTGGTGGGAGCTGTGAGGAGCCAGTCGTCCAAATATGGAAACACCTGGAATCCTTGTCGCCTCAGGTGAGAAGCTACCACTGCCATGCATTTGGTAAACACCGGGGCAGTGGTGAGACCAAAGGGCAGGGCCCTGAACTGAAAATGACTGGTTCCCAGCCTGAAGCGGAGGAATCTTCTGGAGCGTCTGTTCATTTTATGTGATAGTACGCATCCTGAAGGTCTATAGAGCATATCCAGTTGCCTTTTCCCAATAGGGGAAGGATGGATTGCAGCGTGACCATCCGAAATCTTGTTTTCTTGACTGATCTGTTCAAGATACTGAGATCCAAAATTGGTCTCCAGTCCCCTGTTTTCTTTGGAACTAAAAAGAACCTTGAGTAGATTCCGGATCCTTTCTGGTCTGCTGGAACTGGCTGAATTGCTCTTTTTGCAAGCAGTTTTGAAATTTCCAAAACCGCTAGATCCCTTTGAGCGGGTGGAACATCTGGAAGGGATTTTTTTGATTGGATTGGAATCCGAAGAAAGGGGATAGAATAGCCTTCGGAAATGACGGACTGTACCCATTTGTCTTGAGTCAGGGATAGCCAGGCTTCTGGGTACAGTGACAATCTTCCCCCGACTGCCTCCGAAGGTGGGCAGTCGGGCAACACCTCAGGGATGCTGAAAGGGCTTATCAGGAGAAGGCTTCCCGATTGCCCTGGTTCTGCGGAGCCCCCCTGCCTCGAGGGCGACGTCTACCATTGTTATTCCCGCCTCTGCCTCTGGCGGGGAAACGACTTTGTCGCCAGGCGAAGTCCCTTGAGATTGTTTATGGAACCACATTTTCCCACTTTTCTGGCCTTTGGGGTAAGGCCTAGAAGGAGTAGAAAAACGGACTCCGACGGCAGAAAGAGTCTTGCCATCAGTCTCGCACCTAGTCAAGGTTTCTTTCACTTGAGGACCAAAGAGAGATGATCCATCAAACGGGGAGTTCGTGAAAGACGTCTTGAAGGGGTCCGCAAAATTGCATAGCCGCATCCAGGCATGCCTACGTAAGGCCACACCTGTCCCTGCGCCCTACTCGCTCCATCAGCCGCGTAAGAAAGGAGGCGCATGGAGGAGTTGGCTATGGAGTTAAGGGTAGCCAGCTGCGTGTTCATCTTATCTTGAAAACCTGCAGCTGTAGGGTCCTTCAACATGTCACTCGCTTCTTTAATCAAGTCCCTTTGAAGACGAGTGAAATGGCACAGGTAGTTCAGCGAACGATAGTAAATGTCGCTGACGAGAACATCCGCTTCCCGTACCTGTCCATGGACCTAGATTCCTTGTTAGGTGGATGGACAGGTACTGAAGGATCAGCTAGTTCCTTCTTAGTGGCAGCAGCTACCACCATAGCATCCACAGAAACTCCTTTGTCAAGAACTGTTTGTCTGATGGTGCCGTTATGAATTTTGAGGGTCTCCTGGGAGTGGGGTCCACTGAATCAGGAGCCGTCCATGCCTTTTTAGCTACCACCTGCATGAGGGGGTCAAAGGGGAGACACCCAGGAGGTGGAAGGACGAGAGCTGAACGCCTCAAGGTACACAGATTCATCCTCCGAAGGGCTGAGGGCTGGCCAATTTCCCCTCTGTTTGAGGATTTCGAGAATGTCTGCAAAGGAGACATCTTCAGAAGGGGAACGGGGGGAACCCTCGAATCATCTAAATCTGTGTCAGATGTGATGGACTCAGGTGAGTCAATGTGTTTCCTCTTACACTTCCTCTTCCGAGGGGCTCTTCTGCCAAATCAGGAGAGGCCTCGAAGAGGATGAAATCCCACAGGGGTTCCTGAGGAGCTGGCTCTCTGCGGTCCGCGATGAGGGAGTGAGTCGACTTGACCTGAGGCACCGTAGAGGGAGGGGCGGACGGAGCCGACTGTGGAGTAGAGCCAGGCTCTAACACACTCCGCATGACCTCGAACGCACCCCTGTCAGGCATAGCCAGAGGTTCCCGCCCGAGAAGCTGAGAACCTCCCTCGGCACCGACAGTGATGGCTCCGAGGCGATGTCGGAGCCGAACTCACCAGCCGAAGCTCCGAGGAAGAGCGGGTCGGACAAGGGTCCGATGCCACTCACCCCTCGGAGCCGACAGGAAGTCCGCCGAGAATCCTCGAAAGAAGAAATCGGAGCCGACGACGGAGCCGAAGACACCTGTATCGGCTCCGACGCTGCCACAGTCTCGGTTCCGAAACGCCCTGGCTCCGAGCTCAACGGAGTCGGAGGAGGAATATATTGATGGACAGGGGCAGGCATCGACTGATGAGTCGGGCTCTGGAGCATTTGGGCCAGTGCCTCGGACTTAAGAAGTCGACTCACTACCCTCTGGAGGTCATGATCTGACAGCCTCGATGACCTAGAGGAGTGAGATTTATGGCTCCGTTCAGACAGCAGAGGAGATGCTGGAGCCGAATGAACGGAGCCAAGGGATGGTGACCTGGATCTCTTCCTAGATGTCGGCTCCGAAGGTCTGGTCGGAGCCGACAAGGGAATTTCTACTACCTCGGCTCCAGCCGGAGCCGAGGGAACCACAGAAGCTGTAGACTCATCGGCTCCAGCCGGAGCCGATGCAGACATAGGTTTTGTAGCTTTAGGTGTCGGCTCAGTAGCTGGAGCCGAGGACCTAGAAGCCTTAGAGGGCTTCCCAGAGACAGAAAGGGAATCCTCAGGCTTAAGAAGACCCCGTAGGATCAACTTATTTTTTCTTTCCTGCAGGACCCTGGGGCTGAAGCCATGGCATACAGCACAGGAGTCCTGCAGGTGCAAAGGCCCCAGGCAGTAGACACAAGAAGTGTGACCGTCTGTCAGAGACATTTTCTGACAGCACGCATCACACTTCTTGAAGCCTGAGACCTTTGTGTCTTTAGACATCTTAGACAAAAAGTGTAATCACACACACTCAAACAGACACACTGATTACACTAATTTTACTTTTAAAACTCAAAAATAAACAATTAACTAAAGTTTAATAAAGAGTAACACACACACACCACTAGGATGGGGAAAGGCCAGAAGGCCCGAGAGAGAACTTTAAAAGTTCTTGTGGGAAAAAAATGGGATTTTTCGGATAACAGGGGTAAAAATCCACTACACTAAGGGAAATATATTTAAACCTAAAAATATAGGGTTTTAAGTATGCTAATTTCACAAAAAATACACTTACCAACAAGCCGGTAGAAAACCAACACCTCGATGCTGTAGCGGCAAACGAGATCTGAGGTAACTCTCGCCTAGCATTGTGGGATATAAGGGGAGCCTCGAGCCGGTGGAACCAACTCTCGAGCTTTTAGAGTGGCCGAGTCGGAGCCGAGGTCGGCTCCGAACCCATCCAGCAAGATGAAGGCGAGATAGACAACTTAACATTTGCTCTTTTTGCAAGCAGCTTTGAAATTTCCAAAGCTGCAAGATCCCTTTGAGCGGGTGGAACATCTGGAAGGGATTTTTTTGATTGGTTTGGGATGCGAACGAAGGGAATGGAATAGCCTTCGGAAATGATGGACTGTACCCACTTGTCTTGAGTCAAGGATAGCCAGGCTTCTGGGTACAGTGACAATCTTCCCCCGACTGCCTCCGAAGGTGGACAGTCGGGCAACACCTCAGGGATGCTGAAAGGGCTTATCGGAAAAGGTTTCTCGATTGCCCTGGTTCTGCGGGCCCCCTCTGCCTCTAGGGCGACGTCTACCATTATTGTTCCCTCCTCTGCTTCTGGAGGGGAACCGACTCTGTGCGTCAGGCAAATTCCCTTGAGACTGTTTGCGGAACCACATTTTCCCACTTTTCTGGCCTTTGGGGTAAGGTCTAGAAGGAGTAGAAAAACGGACTCCGACGGCAGATAGAGTTTTGCCATCCGTCTCGCACCTAGTCAAGTTTTCTTTCACTTGAGGACCAAAAAGAGATGATCCATCGAACGGGGAGTTAGTGAAAGACGTTTTAAAGGGGTCCGCAAAATTGCATAGTCGCATCCAGGCATGCTGGCGTAAGGCAACACCTGTCCCTGCGGCCCTACTCGCTCTATCAGCCGCATATGAAAGGAGGCGCATGGAGGAGTTAGCTATCGAATTAAGGGTAGTCAGCTGGGTGTTCATTTTGTCCTGAAAATCTGCAGCTGTAGTATCCTTCAACATCTCACTCGCTTCCTTGATCAAGTCTCTCTGGAGACAGGTGAAATGGCATAGGTAGTTCAGCGAACGCATTGCAAAGGACGCTGACGAGAACATCCGCTTCCCATACCTGTCCATAGACCTAGATTCTTTGTTAGGGAGATGAACAGGCACTGAAGGATCAGCTAGTTCCTTCTTGGTGGCAGCAGCTACCACCATAGCATCCACAGAAACACCTTTTGTGAGAAATTGTTTGTCAGTTGGTGCTGTTATAAATTTGGAAGGTCTCCTGGGGGTAGGGTCCACTGAATCAGGAGCCGTCCAGGCCTTCTTTGCCACCACCTGCATGAGGGGATCAAAGGGGGGGGACACCCAGGAGGTAGAAGGGCGAGAGCCAAACGCCTCAAGATACACAGATTCATCCTCCGAAGGGTTAAGGGCTGGCCAATTTCCCCTCTGTTTCAGGATCTCTAGAATGTCTGCGAAAGAGACATCTTCAGAAGGGGAACGGGGAACCCTCGAATCCTCTAAATCTGTGTCAGAGGTGACAGACTCAGGTGAGTCTATGTGCTTCCTCTTACACTTTCTCTTCCTAGGGGGCTCCCCTGCCAATTCAGGGGAGACCTCGGAATAGGATGAGATCCCCACAGGGGATTCTTGAGGAGCTGGCTCTCTGCGGTCTGGGATGAGGGAGTGAGTCGACATAACCAAAGGCACCGAAGAGGGAGGGGCGGACGGAGCCGACTGTGGAGTCGAACAAGGTTCCAACACACTCCGCATGACCTCGAATGCACCCGTCTGGCAGAGCCAGAGGTCCCCGCTCCGAGAAGCTGAGAACCTCCCTCGGCACCGACAGAGATGGCTCCGAGGCCGATGTCGGAGCCGAACTCACCAGCGCCGAAGCACCGAGAGGGAGAGGGGGTCGGACAAGGGTCCGATGCCACTCACCCCTCGAGCCGACGAGGGAAGCCCGGCGCCGAGATTCTTCAAAAGAAGAAATCGGAGCCGACGACGGAGCCGAAGACAATTGTATCGGCTCCGACGCTACCACAGTCTCGGTCCCGAGACGCCCGCCAACTCAAAGGAGTCGGAGGAGGAATATTTATAGGAATAAGTTGAGGCATCGACTGATGAGTCGGGCTCTGGAGCATTTGGGCCAGTGCCTCGGACTTTAAAAGTCGACTCACTACCCTCTGGAGGTCGTGATCTGAGAGCCTCGATGACCTGGAGGAGTGAGATCTGTGGCTCTGTTCAGACAGCAAGGGAGACGCTGGAGCCGAATGAACGGAGCCAAGGGACGGTGACCTCGATCTCTTTCTAGATGTCGGCTCCGATGGTCTGATCGGAGCCGACCCAGGAATCTCTAATGCCTCGGCCCCGGCCGGAGCCGAGGGAACCACAGATACTGCAGTCAAAGACTCATCGGCTCCAGCTGGAGCCGATGAAGCAGCAGGCTTCGAAGCCTTAGGCCTCGACTCTGAAGCTGGAGCCGAGGTCTTGGAAGCCTTAGAAGGTTTCCCCGATGTAACAGAAAGGGAACCTTCAGGCTTAAGCAAACCCCTTAATATGAGTTTGTTTCTTCTTTCCTGCAGGACTCTAGGGCTGAAGCCATGGCATACAGCACAAGAGTCCTGCAGGTGTAAAGGTCCCAGGCAATACACACAAGAAGTGTGACCATCTGTCAGAGACATTTTCTGACAGCACGAGTCACACTTCTTGAAGCCTGAGACCTTTGAATCCTTGGACATACTCAAGGAACCGAAGTGTAATCACACACAGAAACACACACACACAGATTACACTGATAGAAGTCTAAGTAGAATTATTTAAAACAAAACTTCTGAAAGGTAAGTTAAGTTAAATATTCCTAACCAAAACACATACACACCCTAAGGGAGGGATGGAAGGGCCCGAAGGCCTAGGGAAAGAACTTATTAGTTCTTGAGAAAAAAAGGGGCTGGATAAAAAGGTAGAAGGGATAATATCCACTACACTAAGTGTAAAAAAGAAATAAACTAAGCTAGCGTAAGTTTAAAGTTATTAAACTAATCTAACTTTGACTAACCCGGAGCCGGTAGAAAAACACCTTGATCGCTGTAGCGGCAAACGAGATCTGGGATAATTCACGCCTAGCATTGTGGGATATAGGGGCAGCCTCGAGCCGGTGGAACCAACTCTCGAGCTTTTAGAGTGGCCGAGTCGGAGCCGAGGTCGGCTCCGAACCCATCCAGCAAGAATGAAGGCGAGATAGACAACTTAACATTAGCCACTAGAAAGGCTGTCTTCCAGGATAGAAACTTTAAAGCTGCTGAAGCTGCAGGTTCAAAGAGGGGAGCAACTAAGGCCTGAAGAACCAAAGTAAGGTCCCAATGAGGGACAGGGTTCTTAACTGAAGGAAGCAAAAGAAAGGTGCCTTTAAGAAAAGCCTTACACAATCTAGAAGAGGCCAGGGCATTCATGTTCTCACCAACATGAAAATTTGAAATAGCTGCCAGTTGCACTTTCACAGTGGAAGAACTGGCCCCTTGTTGAAAAATGCTGGCTAAGAAATCCAGTTCCGTGGATACAGGGGCCGTAAAAGGATCCAGCTTTCTCTGAGATGCCCAAATAGAAAATCGTTTCCATTTACTGTGTTAAACTTCCTAGTGGAAGACTTATGAGCAGCCACTAGAACAGTTTTCACTGAAGATGAAAGATCGTGAGTCCTGGCAATTAAGGAAACTGGAGCAACCAAGCTGTCAGCTTGAGGCTGTCCAGGTTGGGCGGACAGGTGCCTGAAGGATGAGAAATGAGATCTGGGCAGGGATCTAGAATCCAAGGAGGAGCTAGAACATGAGACCAGAGGAAGGGGAACCAAACCTGACGAGGCCAGAACGGGGCAATGAGGATCACCTTGCACCACATCAGCAAGCCTTCCGAAGAAACTTTGGAATGAGTGGTAACGGGGGATAAGCGTACAGGAGCCCAGGAGGCCAAGCATGGACTAGAGCATCTCTGGGGGGGGTCCTCTGGTGAGGGAATCACAGCGAAGAAGTCGCTGCACTTCGTGTTGGAAGGAGATGAGAAGAGATCGCAGCAAGGCTGTCCTCCGCTATTGACTGCTTCAGAGACCACTCATATGGCATTAGAATAGCCCGACTCAATTTGTCCGCTAAAATGTTGGAGCATCCCGGGATGTGTGTTGCAATCAGAAATGGACTGGTGGAAATCGCCCACTCCCAAACTCTCGTGGTCTCGCAACACAGAGGGTAAGATCTAGTTCCCTCTTGTTTGTTGATGTACCAGACAACAGACATGTTGCCTGACTGAATTGCAATAGTTCCCAGAGGAAGAACAGTATGGAAGGCCTGCATCGCTAAAAGTACTGCTCTCATCTCCAGTACATTGATGTGCAATCTTGTCTCGATCTGGGACCATGTGCCTTGGACCGTCCTCCCCAGATAATGCCCCCCCATCCGAGCTGGGAGGCATCCGTGGTCACTGTGGCTTGGGCTGTGGATGGAACAAAGGGGCGTCCCGCTACAATCTCCAGAGACTGGACCCACCAGAGAAGTGACGCCCTGCAGGCTTTGCTGATGTGAATTGGGTATGCCATGGGAAGATCCAGCCAAGACCACTGTACGGCTAGAGTCCATTGTAGAACATGCATGTGAAAATGTGCACAGGGGAGGATAAAAATTGCTTCAGCCATAGAGTCCAAGGCTCTGAGAACATCCGCCGCCTTCGGTAACCTGGGACCAAGAATCAGTGATACATGAGCCCTTAGACTCTGGACCCTATCTGGAGTTAGGAAGACTTTCAATTGAAGGGTGTCCAGCCATGCCCCGATAAAGTCCAAGATCTGTACCGGATTCAAGAGTGACTTGAGAACATTGACTGTAATCCCTAACAGGGCTGCAAGATGTAGGAAGAAGTCCCTGGCTTGGCAAAGAAGATGCTTCGTGGAAGCAGCAAGGAGCCAATTGTCTAGGTAAGGGAATACCTGAATCCCCTGAAGCCTCAGGAGAGCCGCTACGACTGCCATTACCTTGGTGAACACCCTGGGGGCTGTGGTGAGACCAAAGGGTAGGGCTCGGGACTGGAAATGACTGGTTCCCAGACAGAAGCGAAGGAATCTCCTGGGGCATCTGTGCACCTTGATATGGTAGCAAGCATCCTGGAGATCTATCAAGCACATCCAGTCGCATTCTCGAAGATAAGGTAGAATGGACTGTAGGGTGACCATCCAGAATTTCTGTTTGGCGACAGCCAGGTTTAAGGTTGACAGGACCAAAATGGGTCTGAGGTCCCCCGTCTTTTTTGGCACTAAAAAGAACCTGGAGAAAACGCCTGACCTGGACTGCTCGGGGGGGGGGGGGGTTCGATGGCTCGTTTTTGAAACAGCTTGGAAACCTCCAGCGCTGCCGTCTCCCTTTGAGCGGGTGGAACATCTGGGAGGCACTTTGGTTGGATTGGAGGGGCAACAAACGGGATGATGTAACCTCTGGATATTATTTGAAGCACCCAACGATCTGTAGTTATGGACTCCCATGCTGTTGGGTGCAATGATAATCTTCCCCCGACTGCCTCCAGAGTAGGACAGTCAGGCAACCCCTCAGGGCTGCTGCGCGGGCCTGTCCGAGAAGGGCACCCTAGACCCAAAGTTCCTTGGACCCCTCTGTCTCTGGGCTGGCGTCTGTCATGTCCCCCTCTGCCTCTAGGGGACAAGTTATCATGAGAGCCCCGGGAAAACTGTGATTTATGGAACCACATCTTCTTTTCCCCTCTCTGATTCCTGGAAAAGGATCTTTGAGGGCTAGAGAAGCAGATTCTGACAGCTGACAAAGCCTTCCCGTCTTTCTCACTCTGGACAAGGTTGTCACGTACGGTTTTCCCAAAGAGAGAACCATCGAAGGGAGCATTCGTAAAAGACGCCTTGAAGGGGTCTGCAAACTGACACAGTCTGAGCCAAGCGTGTCGCCTCATAGCAATGCCAGTCCCAGTCGCCCTAGCTGCTCCTTCTGTAGCATGAGAAAGGAGGCGCATAGACATGTTTGACACTGATTTCAGAGTAGACATCTTTGCGGAGAACAGATGCTTGTCCTCCTGCAACAAAGACTCTGGGGGCGACTCAGCTAACTCCGTGACTAGGTCTCACTGTAGTCGTATAACGTGTGCCAAGTAGTTCAGTGCTCGGATGGAAAAA
The DNA here is from genome assembly GCF_019279795.1 of Protopterus annectens. Lineage (NCBI taxonomy): Eukaryota > Metazoa > Chordata > Ceratodontiformes > Protopteridae > Protopterus > Protopterus annectens. Next base: position 1,389,343,540 of record NC_056729.1, read on the forward strand.
GTTGCTGAAGAATACACTTGTTTCCCAAATCAATCCACCGTCCTGGATTCCTTATCCGGAGGGTGGACCGAGGAACTCTCTTGAGCCAGTTCCCTCTTGGTGGCTGCTGCAACCACCATAGCATCCACAGAGGATCCTTTATACCATGCTCAGAGGGTGGAGAGAGAATTTTGTCCGGGCGCTTAGGTATTGCCTCTATGGTGTCAGGCTCCTTCCATGCCCGTGCGGTGATAAGATCCACTAAAGGATCCGCCAGTGGGGACACCTAGTAAGTAGATGGGCCCGTGCCAAAAGCCTCCAGGAACACTGATTCATCCATAGAAGGTTTTGTGGCTGACCAACCTCCCCTCTGGCAGAGGATCTCCATGATGTCTCCAAAGGAGACATCCTTGGGAGGTGACCTGGCGGAACCTTCTCCTTCATCTAAATCAGTGTCTTCGGTAAGGGACTCAGGGGAGTCCATGTGCCTCCTTTTGCATGTGTGCTTACGATGCCCCTCCTCAGTGGGACTCTCTGAAGAGGGCTTGAGACCTGCGGGCTGTTCCTCCAGGGGAACCGCCTGGGGCTCCTCTAGCACGGGCTGTCCCTGAGACAAGATGAAGGGAGTCATAACTGAATCCGAGAGGATCTGGGCAGAATTCAAGGAAATAGGTTGGGGTCTCGATCCTTGGGAAAGAACCCTCTCCACCATGTTGAACACCAAAGGAGAGCGCATCTCTGTAGAGCCCAACAAGGAGGAAGCTCTCCCCGGGTCCGTCATGAGGATCGGAGCCGAGGCTAGGGTAGCCAGAGCTCCGAAGGAACAGCTTGGATCCGACAAGGTCAGAGCCGAAGACACATCCATCCCCTTGGGTCTGACTCCCCGTACTCGGCTCTGAGAGCTGCTCAGATCCGAGCTAGTCGGATCCAAGGAACTCAAGGTAATTGCTGGAGTCGAGGTTGGAGGAACCATCGGCACCGAATCCCCAGCTCTAAATATCCTTGGATCCATATACCCCGAAGCCGCAGGCCAGATCAGGGAGGGAGAAATCGGGTAAAAGAATGGCATGGAGGTCCCCCCTTTAGAGGGAGAGGGGCCTGGCAAGACTCCCATCTGGATCTGGGTCCGAATGAATCTCATCATCCTGTCCATATCCATTTCAGAAAGACTCCGAGTTGAGCGCGAGGAAGCGACCGACTCAGATCTGGCTGGTCACTGGGAGAATCTAGAAGACCTTGGCTCCATAGGCTCCGGGGAAAATCTGGGGGAGTGGAGCCGAGGAAAAACAGGTCTCGAAACCTTAGAAGGCGGGCTAGGGAAGGACTCCCGATCTGGAGACCTCTTACCGGGCCTATCCCTCTTCTTCTTCTTGTCTCTCCCTCTCTCTGCATCCTTGTGCATGTCCTTTTTGCTGTCTCTCCCTTTTGCAGCATCCCCTTCAGCAGGTCTAGCAGGAGGGTGAGTCCCAGCCTGAGTGAGGGGCGGGGGGGGGTTGGGCAGGAATTGTGGTAGAAGCTGAGGCCGTAGAAGAGTCCAAGGTCGATGCTGGAAGCAGGCCTTTCGCCACAAGTTTGGTCTTTTCTGTCTCTAAGGGCCCTTGGATTGAACCCTGCACAAATGCTGCATTGGATGGACAAATGTGCAACGCCCAAGCAAACAATCCACAGAGTGTGGCCATCCGCTGGTGAAAGCTTATGGCCACACTCTGTGCATTTTTTAAAAGTGGGTTTTGATTGTTCAGACGCCCAAACAAGCAACAAACAACCACACCTAGTCATCCAAACAAACTACCTGACCACGCACACACTGAGGGAAGGGAAGGGCCTACAGAAAACTACCTCACGATATATATATATATATATATATATATATATATATATATATATATACTTTTCTTGACAAAAAAACTGACAAACTAGTGTTAGGGGGAGGAAAAGGGAAACTGAAAAAACTCACTAGAAACAACCCCAAAAAGCACTTACAGTACCACTGAAAGCTCAGAGCTGCGGAGATCACGATGCTGATGCACGAAGCAGCAAACGAGATCTGAAGGAAAGCAGGAGATGGTGGTGTGTTATGGGTAAGGGGGAGGAGCTTGGAGCTCAGCGCAGATGCTTGTAAAGTTGCCGGCTCGGATCCGATATGGATCCGAATACCCACAGGTTGAAGTTAAAATGAAGTTAACTACTTCAGATTGAAAGTTATGTACTTAACATAATGACAGATCTGTGTTGTCTCGTTTTCATCAGGTTTAACGTTTGGGTTGTCGGATCCGAATGTATCTGATCTCAGCATCTTCTTTTAGAGTTTTGGATCCAAGGCTCTGAACCCTCCCTTACCCATAATTCCCCCTTCTGCCTAATTTCCCTCAGATTGAGTTTGCTGTCACTTATTAACTATAGAGAAATTAGCTTGAAAAGTGTAGCAACCCCTACAGAACAAAGTCGACAGTTTTAATCATATCAATATAAGTGAAGTCACCTAAAACAGATGGGTCTTGTTTGAGGCCTTTCCAAGCAACAGAACGTTACAGATGGCAATTTGAAAGGGGGAAGGTGGGAGAAGGGAAGTTGCACCAGATGAAAATGGGACAACAAGGATAGCAGAGTTGTGTAAAAGCCTACCATAACAGTAGATGTCCTTTTCTTCATTGCTGCAGGATTCTTTACTATAGGGATCTCCCACCTAGGATTGCCTGATGTTCAGCCAGTATACCAAAGCCTTATGATCTTGTATGTACCATACGTCACACACATGCTCCCCACACAGGACACAGGGCATAAAACTGATGTATGGATGATGTTACACAGAACTGAATTGCTCCAGTAGAGAACAGTCTCCACAGGACAAAGGAGTCCATGCACATCTAGAATGAGAAAATGCAGAAGAAAAGGGGGAACCCTCAGCCAGAAGGGAATCCAAAACAAAAACCAGAACAAACGAGAGGGTTGGGAGGGAGGGTGTGAATACTGCAACAGTGAAGAGAAGGACATCTACTGTTTTGGTAAGATTTTACATAACTGTACTATGTCCTTTTATGTCACTGTAGAAGTATTCTTTACTACAGTGACAGTAAAAAAGCTGAAGAAACAGAATGGGGGGGGGAATGGAAGGCTGAGAAGAGCCCTCAACAAACCCATATAAAATGGCTCTAGCAAAACCTGGTATGGCTCTAGAAACCATATCTAACTTATAATGCTTAATAATGGTATGCAATGAAGACCAAGTAGCAGCTTCAAGGATGGAATTGGTGTCCAACACCTTGAAGAAAGAACCAGAGGAGGCAACAGCCCTAATAGAATGAGCTCTAAGAGAAGTAAAAAAGCATTATGTACTTACCATAACTTGGAATCTGTGCTATTCAGTGTCATTATTTATCACAGATGGGTCTTGGAACTGACCTCTGATCCGAGCCGGCAACTAATGGACAAATCCAGAGCTCAAGCTCCTCCCCTTCTCATAATCCCCTGCTGACCTCTAACCCTCAGATCGAGTTTGCTGAACAAATAGGAACTCAAAAAATTCTGCATAGGAATATTAAACTATCCCAAACTGGAACCATCCCCATTCTACCAGATCCCCAGAAGGTAGAAGGAAATAGGGATGGAACATGATGAATAATGACACTGGCAGCACAGATTCCAAGTTATGGTAAGTAAATAACTCCTTATCTGATGCTATCCATGTCATTATTCATCATGGATGGGTCAGAATTCCCAGCTACTATGAGCCCTGGGTGGTCTCAAGGAAGGATATGCTGGAACACAGAGGAACCAAAGCAAGCCCTGCTCCTAGACACCAAATCCAACTTATAGTGCGAAACAAAGGTGTGAGGATTAGACCAAGTAGCAGCAGCATAAATCTCATCCAAAGAAAGTTTAGTTAAGAAGGCCGAGAACGTAGCCACAGACCTAGTAGAATGGGCTTTAACTGGCCTGGATAACTCCATATGCTTGCTATCATAAATGAAGGAAATTACACTAGCAATCCATCTGGAAATAGTCACTTTAGTAATTGCCAGACCCTTCCTGTTTTGAGAAAAGGCCACGAAAAGCTGATCCAACTTCTGAAATTCCACAGTCCTTTACAAACAGAAACGTAATTGCCTATGAACACCTAAACAATGCAACTTGTATTCTCCTTTGTTAGAGTAATTAGGGAAGAAAACCGGGAGTTGTACTGATTGATTGAGGTTAGCTTCCGAGACCAATTTCAGAATAAACGAAGGATTTAGCCTAACAAACACCCTGTCCTGTAGAAGACCATAAATGGAGGTTTAATGCTTACAGCCTGCAGCTCCGAGAATCTCTTGGCAGAAGTAATGGGCACTAAAAACATCGTTTTCCAGGACAGAAACTTGATATCACAAGAAGCAGCTCATTCGAACGGCTTTTGTGTCAAAGACTGCAGCACCAAGGTCAAATCCCATGGCAGGGAAGGATCTTTAAAAGGTGATCTAAGGAGAAAAACTCCTTTAAGAAAGACTTTGCACAGTTTAGAAGAGAAAGTAGGCTCCTCATTCATGTGGAAGTTAGAAATGGTCACTAACTGAAGCTTGATAATAGAAAACTTGCCCCATCCTAAAAAAAAAAAAAAAGTGGACAAAGAGAGTAAAATATCAGGAATCGGGGCCGAAAAAGGGTCCAAATTATGCTGTCTAGCCCAAATTGAAAACCTTTTCCATTTACTGGAATACACCTTCTTAGTAGATGGCTTTTGGGAGGCCAAAATAATGTTCCTCACGAGGGAAGGAAGCCTGGACTGCAAAAGGATTACTGGAACTGGAGAAACCATGCGGTTAAATGAACAGTCTGGAGATTGGGAAGTGGAAGCCCCCAGGGATGGGAAATGAGATCTGGAATGGGATCCAATATCTAGGGCGGATACTTCAGATGAGACCATAACAGGGAGAGCCACGCCTGCCAAGGTCAGAAGGGGGCAATGAGGATGAGAGGGGTCTTCAGGCAGTGAGCTTTCTGTAAGATCTTGGTAATCAGTGGAGTAGGAGGATAAGCATTAAGAAGTCCTGGCAGCCAATCACGAATCACAGTGTCCCTGGGTGACTCCCCTGCTGGAGGGATCATGGCAAAATAATTGCTGCATTTGCTGTTAACTGGGGAAGCAAAGAGGTCAAAGCATGGTTGACCCCAACAGTCGAATATCTGACTTGCCACTGATGGATTCAGGGACCACTCGTGGAATCCCAAGACAGACCTACTGAGCTGGTTGGCCAGTATGTTGCAAATGCTGGGAATGTGAGTTGTAAGAAGAAAGTAACTGGAAGACATCGCCCATTCCCACACTCTCATGGCCTCTCTGCATAGGGGATAAGACCGTGTTCCCCCTTGCTTTTTGATGTACCAGACCACCATCAAGTTATCTGTTTGAATTGTATGGTCCATAGAGGGAGGCACTCCTGAAAGGCTTGCAACATTAGAAGGACTGCCCTCATCTCTAGGACATTTATGTCCAATTTGGTCTCTAAGGGGGACCATGTGCCTTGAACCATCCTGCCCTGAAAATGACCCCCCCCCACCCAGGGAGGTGTCCGTGATCATCATGGCCTTGGGTTGGGGAAGACAAAAGGGCTTGCCTAAAATTAGATCCTGAGTCTGAAGCCACCATGCAAGGTGATTTCTGCACACCTGAGAAATCTTGATGGTCATGGACATGGGGTGAATTGGAGCAGACCACTGAACCGCCAGGGTTCACTGCAGAACTCGCATGTGATACCTGGCGAGAGGAACTAATTGGATGGCAGCCGCCATTGAACCTAGTGCTTGCAGAATCAGATGGACGCTCTAGAATCATCAGGCGAAAGACCTGATCCTAAATAAGGTGAACTCTGCATAAGGGTACTGCTGCAGTCTCCGATATTGTGTCCAATTGAACCCCGATAAACTCCAAATTTTGGCATGGAGAAAGGTTGGACTCAGGCAAGTAGACTGTGATTCCCAGATAGTGAAACAGATTGAGGGCATAATAGGTGGCAATTAATAGTTGATGCCTTGTGGGGGCTGTGAAAAGCCAATCGTCCAGGTACGGAAAGACCTGGAATCCTTGCAACTGGAGATGGGCTGCCACCACTGCCATACATTTGGTAAACACATAGGGGGCTGTGGTGAGTCCAAAGGGCAGGGCTCTGAACTGGTAATGATTGGCCCCTAACCAAAAGCACAGGTGTCTCCTGCAGTGCCTGTTGATTTTGATATGATAGTACGTGTCCTTGAGATCCACTGAGCACATCCAATTGCTGTTGCTCAACAGAGGCAGAATGAACTGAACAGTGACCATCTAGAACTTAGATTTCTTGACTGACAGGTTCAGTTCGCTGAGTTACAAAATGGGACGCAGGTCCCCGGTCTTTTTTGGCACCAAACAGAAGTGAGTGTAAGTTCCGGACCCTCATTGTCCTGTTGGGACCTCTTAGATTTCTCTTTTTTGAAGAAGATCTTGAACCTCAAGATGGGACAACTCCCTTTTGTGGGGTGGAACATCCAGGAGGGATTTTCAAATTGGAGGGGGTGGAAAAAAGGGAATGAAGTAACCCATGGAAATAATCTTTAACACCCACTAATCTGAGGTGCGACTTGTCCAGGCTAGTGGTTGAAGGGAGAATCGTTCCCCGACTGCCTCAAGGCGGGAGAGTTGGGCAGTGCTTCAGGAGTGCTGAAAAGGCTTCTCCGAAAAAGGTTCCCAGGAGCCCTGATTCTGCGGACCCCCCTCTGCCTCTGCGGCGGTGTCTACCATTGAATCCCCTACCCCAGCTTGTGGAAGAGGATTCCTGGGGAGCATCCTGGAAGGTGGACCGAGTCCCACAGAACTTTTAGTTATGTACTTACCATAACTTCGGATGTATGGGATCCATCTCACCTACATTCATAACTGATGGGTTCAGAACCGATCCATCGGCTCCGACTCGGCCAACTAGTATACTAGAACGAAGTCTCTTATTGGCTGGGCTACCCTCTATCCCAGGATGCACCACACCTGCTTCCCCAGATCTTGTTTGTTCGCTTTCATACTTACATGCAAACACAGAAAAAATACCAGTTACTCCAACCAACTAAAGTTCTTCAAGAGAAGATCTCCAAATGGACCAACATTTCCTCTAAATCCGAATGGAAGGGGAAAAGGAGGGTGGGTACGAATGAATGTAGGCGAGATGGATCCCATACATCCGAAGTTATGGTAAGTACATAACTAAAAGATGTAATGGGATCCTATCTCACCTACATTCATAACTGATGGGACAGCGTCCCTAGCACCTAAATCCCGGGTGGCTCACTGGAAAACACTCCTGAGAACTGTGGAACCAAAGGAAGCCCTGCCTCGAGAAGCCACATCTATTTTGTAATGAGAAATGAAAGTGTGCGGAGAAGTCCAGGTAGCCGCAGAACAAATATCATCTATTGATAATTTGGAGTGGAATGCTACAGAAGTAGCCATTGCCCTGGTAGAATGAGCCCTGACTGGAAAGGGAAGCTCTTTGTCAGCCTGCGAATAAATGAAACAGATGCAATCTTTAATCCATTTGGCTATGGAGGTTTTAGCCACTGGTTGACCCAACCTGTTTTTTGCAAAGGACACAAACAGTTGATTTGACTTCCGCGTCTGAGTAGTCCTGTTCAAATAAAAACGCAGTTGTCTATGGACATCCAACTGATGAAAGATATATTCTGCGTTATTGGAGAATTTGGGAAAAAATACAGGGAGCTCTAGGGACTGTTGAATGCAGAAAGAAGATGCTACCTTTGGTAAAAAGAGGGATTTAATTTAAGGGACACTCTATCTTTGTGAAAAATCAAATAAGGAGAATTAGAACAAAGAGCCTGGAGCTCTGAAACCCGCTTGGCCAAAGTTATGGCCACTAAAAAAGCGGTCTTCCAAGACAGGAATTTCATATCACAGGTAGCTGCTGGTTCAAAGGGGCGGGCAGTTAAGGCAGCCAGGACCATATTTAGGTCCCAAGGGGACAGAAGATGAGATATCGGGGCCTAAGGAGCCACGCCTTTAAGGAAAGACTTGCAAAGCTTGTTTGCCATTAATGAAGGTTCAAAAGAAACATGAAAATTAGAGATGGCCGCTAGCTGAACCTTAATCGTGGAAACTGAAGAGCCCAACTGAAAAAGAGAGGCCAGGAAATTTAAGACCTCCGGTACTGGGGCAGTAAGAGGGTCTATACCTCGTCGCTGTGCCCAAAGGGCAAACCTCTTCCATTTGCTGGAATACAGTTTGACAGTGGAAGGTTTGTGAGAAGAGGACAAAATGTGGATAACCTCCGGAGAGAGGGAACTGTCCCTGATTAAGGATGGAAGTGGAGTAACCAAGCAGCCAACCTCAAGGACCTGAGAGATGGGTGAGACTGTCCTGACTGATGAGTCAACAGGTCTGGCACCGGGTCCAGAAACCATGGACCTTCCACCGCATACCTCCGAAGGAAGGGGAACCAAACCTGACGAGGCCAGTGCGGGGCAATCAAAATCATGTCGCTCTCCAGGTAAATTGCCTTCTGTATCACCCTCGGCAGGAGGGGAACCGGAGGGAAGGCATAAAGGAGACCGGGGGGCCAAATGTGGGTTAGAGCGTCCCTGGGAATCTGTCCCTGAGAGAGAGTCAGAGTGAAGAACTCTCTGCACTTCGCATTGTGGGGGCTGGCAAACAAATCGCAGCAAGGGAGACCCCATTTGGCGAAGATTTTCGCAGCCACTCTTTGGCTGAGGGACCACTCGTGGGGTAACACAATAGTCCTGCTTAGTCTGTCCGCAATCACATTGGATTTCCCCGGGATGTGCGTTGCCATTAGGAAGCGGTTGGTAGCTACCGCCCAGTGCCAAAGTCTCATGGCTTCTCTGCACAGTGGGTACGACCTGGTCCCGCCTTGCTTGTTTATATACCAAACTACCGACATGTTGTCGGATAGGATAGCAATCAGACCTTGCGGGAGAGCGTGATGGAGAGCTTGTAGTACCAGTAGCACTGCTCTCATTTCCAGGATATTGATGTGTAAATGTGCTTCCTGGGGTTGCCATGTGCCTTGGACAGACCTGTCCAGATAATGACCCCCCCACCCTACCTGGGAGGCGTCCGTGGTCACAGTGGCAACGGGGGAATGAAGGATAAAAGGTCGCCCCTGGTCGAGATTGGATCGGAGGAGCCACCAACGCAGATCTCGACGGCAACTTTCCGTAATCATAACCAAGTGGTTCAAGGGAAGTTCCTGATAGGACCATTGAACCGAAAGTAGCCATTGCAGCACTCGCATGTGCAGTCTGGCTAAGGGGACTAGGAGAATAGTTGATGCCATCGACCCCAATACCTGCAGAATCAGATTGGCCGGAGCTCTTGATAGGGGGAGGCAGGATCGAACTTGATTCTGCAAAACCTGAATCCTTTCTGCCGGTAAGAAGGCGCGCATCCTTCTTGTGTCTAACTCTGCGCCTATAAAGGTAATACGCTGAGATGGCTGTAGCACAGATTTTTCCCAGTTGAAAGTGATTCCTAAGAAACAGCCCAAGCTGACTGTGGCCATGAGCGACTGAATTAGTAGATGCTTGGAGGTGGCAGTAAGGAGCCAGTCATCGAGATATGGAAACACTTGGAATCCTAGACTTCTCAGGTGAGCAGTCACCACTGCCAGACACTTGGTGAACACCCTGGGGGCTGTGGTGAGACCAAAGGGCAGTGCTCGAAACTGGAAATGACTGTCTCCCAGGCGGAAGCGTAAATGACTCCTGGACTCTTGACTTATCAGAATGTGATAGTAAGCGTCCTTGAGATCTATGGAGCACATCCAGACATCCTTCTCCAATAGTGGGAGAATGGACTGAAGAGTGACCATTCGGAATTTGGACTTTTTCACAAAGCGATTCAATGAACTGAGGTCCAAAATGGGCCTGAAGTCCCCTGTCTTTTTTGGCACCAAAAATAGTCTTGAGTAAGTTCCTGATCCGATCTGATCGGCGGGGACAGGCTGGATGACTCCTTTTTCTAGCAGCTTTGAAACCTCTATTGCTGCTTGATCCCGCTGACTGGGTGGCACGTCTGGGATTTCCCTGAAGGGAAGGGGGGGCTTGATGAAGGGAATGAGATAGCCTCCGGTAATAATCTGGAGCACCCACTGGTCGCTGGTAATAGCTTCCCAAGCCTGTGGGTGTTCCGCAAAACGACCCCCGACTGGCTCCGGAGCTGCACAGTCGGGCATCAACTCAGGGACGGTGAGCTTAGGAGGAACCACGAAAGGAATCGCAGTCTCCAGAGTTACGGGGCCTCTGCCGCCTCTGGGACGGCGTCTTCCCGAATCCCCCCCCCTGCCTCTAGAGGGGGGATCACTAGGTGGAGTAGGGAAAGACCTCTGAGTTTTCCTGAATCACATTTTCCCTCCTCTCTGGGCCTTAGGGTAAGGCCTAGAGGGAGCGGAAAAACGGGCCCCAACGGCAGTCAAGGTCTTGCCCTCCTGCTCGCACCGAGTCAGTGTGTCCTTCACCTTGGGTCCAAACAAAGAGGACCCATCAAAAGGGGCGTCGGCGAAGGAAGACTTGAAGGCCTCCGCAAAGGAACACAAGCGTAACCAGGCATGTCTCCTAAGGGCCACGCCTGTTCCCGCTGCTCTACTCGCCCCCTTGGCCGCATACGAGATGAGCCTCATGGACGAGTTCACAATGGATGATAAGGTAGTCATCTGGGCGCCAACAGTGTGGGCTAACGCCTCAGGTAGATTACCTGTGAGGGACTCACCTAGCTCTTTAAGGAGGTCCCTTTGGAGCCTAGTAAAATGACACAGGTAATTCAGCGACCGTAAGTTAAAGGCCGCTGAAGAAAGGGTACGCTTCCCGTACCTATCCATGCTCCTGGAATCCTTATTAGGAGGGTGGATAGACGTTGAAGCCTCTGCCACGTCCTGCTGTGTGGCAGATGCCACCACCATCGCATCTACAGGAACTCCTTTGTTAAAAATTCCTTTTGAGGAAGCTGAAAGGAATTTGTTGGGTCTTGCAGGCACTGGTTCCACAGAGTCAGGGTGCTCCCAAGCCCTTCGAGAAATTAAATCAAGTAACTCATCGAAGGGCGGAGACACCCAGGAGGCGGAGGGCTGGGCCCCGAAGGCCTTGAGGAAGACTGACTCCTCAGCGGAAGGGGTTTTGGCCTGCCAATCTCCTCTCTGTCTCAGAATCTCAAGGATATCCGAGAAAGAGACATCATCCGAAGATGATTTTGGGGACCCCTCCGCATCATCGAGGTCAGTGTCAGATGTGATAGACTCATCTTGGGAGTCCACGTGCTTCCTCTTGAACAATTTCTTCCGTGGAGGCTCATCCGAAGCGGTTTTGGACGGACCCCCCCGGAAGAAGGGAACCCCCCCATGGGGGTATCCTCAGGCCCTGGGACCCCGCTGTCATGGGGCTGCAGTACGCCAGAAGCACCAGTCTCTAGGTCTAGGGACGGTGAGATGGAAACCTGCTGAGCCGGCAAGGACATGGCCAGCGCGCTCCTCATGGCCTCAAAGGCAGGACCTCCAGACTCCATGGAGGTCACTGGCCGAGAGACCACGACGGCACTAGGAATCCCCGCAGCCGATGCTCCGAGGGGAAGACTAGGCACCGAGGCACCTAGCTCCAAGATGTTCCCCTCGGCCCCGGCTGAGGAAGTCCCGGTACCGAACCCGAGGACAGGGTAGGAACAATGGTCGGAACCGATAAACTCCGAAGGGGTCTCGGTTCCGACTGTACGGCTCCGCCTTGCTCCACCATCACCGACTCCAACGGCTCCGAGGAAGTTGGAGGAGGAATCGAAAGCTTCGAGGGGGGGATTGGCTCCGGGACCGAATGGGCTGGAGCCGAGACCATTTTTGCGAAAACCGGAGACTGGAAAAGCCTCTGAATAACTCCATCCAAATCCGAATCAGATAATTTGGAGGATCTAGAGGAAATAGAAAGGGGCCGAGACGACTTCTCTCTCGGCTCCGACAAGGTAGGGGACACTATCGGCACTGGATCCGACACAGTATGAATAAGGATCGGCGCCGAAGGAGCTTTCCCGAGGGGGAAGAGTCTGAGCTGCACACCTCCATCGGCTCCGAGACCAATGGAACCGAGGGAGGTGATTCGCCTCTCGATGCTCCAACCTGCGGCTCCGAAACTAATGGAGCCGAGGAAAGAGGCATCGAGGCAGACCCTTCGACCCTCAGCTCCAAAGTTAGTGGAGCCGAGGAAGAAGAGGTCGACTTATGCTTCTTAGTAGTCGGCTCCGACGGACTGGTCGGAGCTGACGACCTTTTCTTTTTAGAAGCAGTAGCAGAAGATGAAGCCAAAGCTTCCTCAAAGGAGGGCTTAATAAGGCCCTTCAGGATTAATTTATTTTTACGTTCTTGAAGAACCCTAGCGGAAAAGGCATGGCACACACTACATGTCTCTTGCAAATGCTTTGGCCCTAAACAATAAACGCAAATGGCATGACTATCCGTGATAGACATTTTATAATTGCACTTAGTGCACTTTTTAAAACCAGATTTCTGCTCTTTAGCCATTTTCACCAACAACTGATGGAATAGTGGAACAATCTAACTGCCACACAAAAAACAGTACTTCACCAAAACTTTAAGCGAGAATAGGGCGCGAGCCCTCTGAACACAAGATTTACCTCACAAGGAGAACAACAACAAAAGGAACACAACAACGGGCAAAAGCCCTTTAACTTAAACGGGCTTTACCCAGAGAAGAAAAGGAATAAACACAGACAACACACTCACTCCAGTAAGAAGGGCAAAGGCCCTCTAACTTAAACGGGCCTTGCCCGAAGTACCAACAGATACAAAAATGCCAATAACAATACACAAACTTAAGAATAGCTGTTAAAACAGCTGTTGATTGAATTTATGAGGAAACCCCAGGTCAAAAGACCAGAAAAAAGAAGAAAATACACTTAGCTCCAGCCAAGTCGAGACCACGTCTAGCTTGATAAAGCGGCAAATGAGATCTGGGGAAGCAGGTGTGGTGAATCCTGGGATAGAGGGTAGCCCAGCCAATAAGAGACTTCGTTCTAGTATACTAGTTGGCCGAGTCGGAGACGATGGATCGGCTCCGAACCCATCAGTTATGAATGTAGGCGAGATAGGATCCCATTACATCCAAAGTTTTTTACTACCTCTCTTAGTCTTAGAAAAAGATCGTTGGGGAGTAGAAAACTTGATTCCCACCGCTGGCAGAGTCTTACCATCCTACTCGCTGCAGGTCAATGTTTCCTTGACGGAAAGTCCAAACAAGGTTGAACCATCAAAGGGAGTGTTAGTAAAAGATGCCTTATAGGGTCCTGCAAACCCGCAAAGGCGACGCCAGGAATGCCATCTAATGGCAATACCTGTGCCAGCTGCTCGAGAGGTGGCTTCTGCCACGTTGGAAATCATTCTCATTGAAGCATTAACCAGGGAAGTCAGAGTGGACAACTTAGGAGAGACAAGCTTAAGACTCTCCAGAGGCAGCAACTCTGTAAGGGGAGTGGTGAGTTCTGACACCAAATCCCTCTGAAGCCAAGTAAAATGTGTCATGTAGTTGGTTGATCTCTGTCTGAATGTAGCTGAGGCAAACACGCACTTTCCAAAGCAGTCAACCGCCTGAGACTCTCTATTTGGGGGAAGGACCGAGGAGCTCTGCTCCGCTAGCTTCTTCTTAGTAGCGGTGGCCACCACGATGCATCAATGGGGACACCCATACTCCAAAAAGCTTTATCCTTGGGGGGACTGAGGAATATGTCCTGCTTTTTGGGTTGGGTATCAATTCCACTGTGTCCGGCTCCTTCCAAGCTCTGCCAGCGATGAGATCCACAAGCATCCCAAAGGCCTTCAGAAACATGGATTCTTCCAAAAATGGGGTGGGGGGAAGCCCATCCACCTCTTTACTTGAGAATTTTTTGGATGTCCTCAAAGGACAATTCCTCAGACGGAAGCCTGGAGGACCAGTCTCCCTCCTTGAAATCCGTGTCCTCAGTGAGGGACCCTCTAGGAGAGTCCAAGTACCTCCTCTTAGACTTCCTCTACCAAGGAGGTTCCTCCACGGTGGGCTCTAGGGAGGACTCTGAAGAGATGGGAACTCCAACTGGGGCAATGCCCGTCTGAAGGCACTCGTGGGACAGCTAACCCTGGATGGATGATTAGGCCTCACCACCCAAAACCGTGAGGGGCTGGGGAAGACCTAGGGATGAAGGAGAGGTGACTGCCAAGCTGGAGAAGGTCCCCTCTAATGCCTGGAAGGTCAACAGATTGGAAAAGGCTCCCCTCTCCCCTCCCATGGCCGCAGCCACCTGGGAAGGGAGAAGGGACTCCAATGCAGTACCGAAGCCCTCAGAAAAAAACTGTCCCCGAGCTGTCGAGTGCCAAAGCCCCCAGGGGAAGGGAACGGTCTGAAAACTCAGGACCTGTACTCACCCCAAAGAACCCTGACTGGCCTCACGGGGACGAGCCACAGCTTGTTCCAAGGGCTGCTGAACAGAGCCAGTCAGGAATCTTGATGGAGTCAAAAAGGGAAGTATACCTGACACCATTGGCCTCTCACTTGGAATACTTTGGTCCTGATTCTCCAAAACAGGATGGATCAGAACAGGAGAGTGGAGGCCTGTGGGTGGGGAAGGTCCCGGGGACGACAACAAGTCCAACTCAGTTTGGGCCTTGAGGAAGGTCCTCATAATCCTATCCCTATCTGAAGGTAACAGACTTCTGTTGGATCTGGAGGATGCAGATGAATGGCCTGACCTAGCTGGGGATCCTGCCTTGGATCCAAAAGATCTGTGGTCCCATGAAGGGGACTGGCTCCGATGTCCCGGATCTGATTTTCTGGAGGATCTGGAGGGGGAGCTGTCTATGACTATCGGATCTGACAATGCACTCGGATCTGACGGCCTGGCAGGATCTGACTACTTGGATGGTGTGCTGGATGGTTCCAACAATGAGGTCAGGTCCGGAGAGGGCTTGCGCCAAGATGGATCCGAGTGTCCCCGACGTGCCGAGACCTCGGTTCCAAGGCTCTTGGTGCAGAAGAACTTAGATACGAAGCCACAGAGGCTGGACTCAGATCCGGGGCTTTTTGAGGTTGAAGGAAACCCTTTGGAAGGAAGAGGGGGGTCTCTTTTTAGGATCCTGAGGGAGCTTGGCGAGAGATTCCGATGTCAGGGAACCACCCTGAGCCAAGCCCTTGAGAAGCAATTTGTTGCGGCACTCCAAAAGAGCCCTGCGGTTGAATGGGGCACAAATGTCACATTCAACCTCCTGGTGGTCCGCTCCTAAACAGTAAAGACACTCCTCATGTGAGTCGGAATAAGGCATCTTCTGACTACACGAGGAGCATCACTTGAAGCCGGAAGGTTTTTCAGCCATAATCAACACTCACTCACACAAGAAAAAGGAGAGAGAAGAAAGAAGGTTTTTTTTTTGAAAAGGAGAAAGGTGGGAAGAGGACTACTATGACAAGAGTAAAGGAAAGAGTATCTCTAATCTATGAAAGGGGAGGTAAACTAATTTAGATACCCTAAAATAACAAAAGAGATAGAAAATGGATAGAAAAAGCAAGAAAAATAATCACTTATCTCGCTGAGAAGTGGCTCAAGCTCAGATGTGTCCAACACGTTCAATGGCAATAGAGATCTGGGGGTTAGAGGTCAGCAGAAGATTTGCCATGAAAAGAATAACAAAAAGAACTGGCCTTAGA
This sequence comes from Protopterus annectens, assembly GCF_019279795.1. Taxonomy (NCBI): domain Eukaryota; kingdom Metazoa; phylum Chordata; order Ceratodontiformes; family Protopteridae; genus Protopterus; species Protopterus annectens. The sequence goes on from NC_056729.1 coordinate 1,389,359,215, forward strand.
TATCTAAGAGGAAATGATTTGCTTAGAAACAGTCAAACCCAATATCCTGGGATGAAAAGAAACAAAAACCTGGTCAGACTTAACAATGGCCTTAGTTTTATCCAAATAGTATCTGAGCTGTCTGAGCAAATCCAAGGTATGCAAAACCCTCTCACTAGCAGAATGAGGAAAAGGGAAAAAGTAAGGGAGTTGTACTGACTGATTCAAGGGCAACTCATTTGCTACCTTGGGCATAAAAGAAAAATTTGTAAGAAGAGACACCCTGTCCCTGTGAAAAAAACAAAAATGGAGGAATGGCCATAAGGGCCTGAAGCTCACAAACCCACTAAGCAGAAGTAAAAGCCAGCAACAAAATTAGAAGTTATGTACCTACCATAACGTTCCATGTTAGTTGTCTTCTCTCGCCTTCTTTCTTGCTGGATGGGTTCGGAGCCGATCCTCGGCTCCGACTCGGCACTTGCTAAGCTCGAGAGCTAATTTTACCAGCTCGAGGCAACCCTATATCCCATGATACAAGGCGGAGATTACCCAGATCTCGTTTGGTAGCTAAAGAATTAGCAATATTTTCTTCCAACTGAAGAGGAGGAAGAAAATAACAATACTAGATAACATCATAACCCTCTAGAAAGGATCAACCTAATCTAGTGACACTAGGAGTTGAACAGTTAGAAAACGGTAATAACCTCTTAATAGAAGATGTATAATCTTCCCGGTCTGACCAGGCTAGAGGGATGGAGGGCGGGACGCAAGAAAGAAGGCAAGAGAAGACAACTAACATGGAACGTTATGGTAGGTACATAACTTCTAAATGTTAAGTTGTCAATCTCGCCTTTATTCTTGCTGGATGGGACCGCGTCCCTAGCACCTCTATCCTGGGTGGCTCAATGGAACAGACTCTTGAGAACGGTGGAACCAAAATTCGCTCTGTCTCTGGAGCCAAATCTAATTTGTAATGTGAAACAAAGGTATGAGGAGAGGCCCATGTGGCTGCTGCACAAATAGTGTCTATTGGAAGTCTAGCTTGAAAAGCTGTAGATGTAGCTAGAGCTCTGGTAGAATGGGCTTTTGGGTTAGAACCCAACTCTTTGTCTCTGAGCTGATAAATGTAAGTGATCACAGAAGACAGCCACCTAGATAAAGTTACCTTAGAAACTGGAAGGCCTTTCCTGTTCTCTGCATAGGATAGAAATAGTTGATCAGATTTCCTAAAAATTTTTGTCTTGTCCAGATAATATCTGAGCTGGCGGTGAACATCGAGATAATGTAACTTTTGTTCAGCTCTATCAGAATAATTCGGGAAAAATACTGGAAGATCAATGGATTGATTTAGGTTAGTCTGCGATGCCACCTTTGGTAAAAAAGATGGATTAGTTCTTAGAGATACCCTGTCTTTGTGGAATATTAGATAGGGAGGGCGAACACAGAGAGCATGAAGCTCAGATACTCTCCTGGCAGAAGTAATGGCAACTAGAAAAAGTGTCTTCCAAGAAAGCAATTTCAAAGAACATGCAGCTGCAGGTTCGAACGGAGGAAGAATCAAGGATGTTAAAATTAAATTTAGATCCGACTGTGGTGGGGGGTCTCTAATCGGAGGTTACAATAAAAAGATACCTCGAAGGAATGCCTTGCAAAGTTTATGTGACATAATGTTGTGGTCCAAAAAGCCTATATGAAAATTTGAAATGGCTGCCAGTTGAACTTTCACCGTGGAAGAAGAGGATCCTGAATGAAAAATGTCAGCTAGGAAGTCCAATACCGAATGAATTGGAGCAATATAGGGGTCTATGTTCCTAGCTTTTGCCCAGAAAGAGAAACGTCGCCATTTACTAGTGTAGATCTTTCTGGTAGAAGTTTTTAGGGAAGCTACTATTATATCCCGTACAGGATTAGAAATCATAGGAAGCCTGGCTAAGGATGGAAGTGGAGCAACCAAGCAGTGAGGTTGAGAGAGGGTATGGATTGGTGCAGTTGACCCGATTGGTGGGTCAGAAGATCTGGAACTGGGTCCAGATGCCATGGCTGTACCAAGAGGTAATGATGTAGGAACGGAAACCATATCTGTCGAGGCCAATAAGGGGCAATGAGAATCAACTTGGCTCTCAAGGCGGTTGCTTTCTGAATTAGCTGAGGTATCAGCGAAAAGGAGGAAAGGCATAAAGAAGTCCCCGGGCCAATCTTGGGTTAGAGCGTCTCTGGGGATGGCCTGGAAGGGGAAGAGAGAGAAGAAGTCTGGGCATTTGCTGTTTTGAGGTGTAGCGAAAGGTCGCAGCAAGGAAGGCCCCACTTCTGAAAAATCTCTTCCGTCACTGACTGTTTGAGAGACCACTCGTGAGGCATGAGAATAGCTCTGCTCAATCTGTCCGCTATGATGTTGGATTTCCCGGGGATGTGCGTTGCTATCAGAAACCGGTGAGAGGAGATTGCCCATTGCCAAAGTCTGAGAGCCTCTCGACACAGTGGATAGGACTTGGTTCCGCCCTGTTTGTTTATATACCACACTACGGACATATTGTCCGCTTGGACTGCAATAGTTCCCAGGGGAAGAGAGTCGTTGAGGGCTTGCAACGTTAAAAGCACTGCTCTCATCTCCAGAACATTTATGTGCAGATGGTATTCGAAAGGTTGCCAAGTGCCATGGACCATTCTGCCCTGATAATGCCCCCGATCAGGAGGCGTCCGATGTAACCGTGGCAACCGGGGCAAGAGGAACAAATGGTCTGCCTTGATGGATTTGAGGGGACGATATCCACCAAGTCAGATGACTTTTGCAAGTTTGAGTTAGTATGATCTCGTGACGCATGGGAAGTTGTTGAAAAGACCATTGGGTGAATAGCATCCATTGTAGAAGACGCATGTAAAAGCGGGCGAGGGGAAGAAGTGTTATGGCAGCCGCCATAAGACCCAGTACTTTCAGAGCAAATCTGGCCTGAATTTTGTTGCTGAAAAGAATCACCTGGACGTGTCTTTGAATGTCCAAGATCCTTTGGTCTGTTAACCTTGCTGAAAGTTGTACGGTGTCCAAACTTGCGCCTATAAAAGTAATAGATTGACAAGGTGACAAGGCAGATTTTTCGAAATTTATAGAAATTCCTAGCCCTCTGCAAGTGTGAATGGTGTAATTTCTGGCTTGGAGAAGCTGATGCCTGGTGGTGGCAGTGAGGAGCCAGTCGTCTAGATATGGAAACACCTGGAATCCTTGACGTCTCAGGTGAGCCGTAACCACTGCCATGCATTTGGTGAACACTCTGGGGGCGGTAGTGAGTCCAAAGGGCAGGGCTCTGAATTGGAAGTGACTGGTCCCCAGCCGAAAGCGGAGAAATCTTCTGGAGCGTCTGTGAATTTTTATGTGATAGTACGCATCCTGAAGATCTATCGAGCACATCCAATTGTCCTTGCCCAGAAAGGGCAGAATGGACTGAAGCGTGACCATCCGGAATCTTAATTTCTTTACAAACTTGTTGAGTTTGCTCAGATCTAATATTGGTCTCCAGTCCCCTGTCTTTTTGGAACTAAAAGAACCTTGAGTAGATTCGGATCCTATTTGGTCCGCTGGGACTGGCTGGATGGCTCTTTTTACTAGCAGTTTTGATATTTCTAATACTGCTAGTTCCCTTAGACCGGGTGGAACGTCTGGAAGGGTTCCCTTTTGTTGAATTGGGGTTTGAATAAAGGGAATTTTGTAACCCTCGGATATAATTGACTGTACCCATTTGTCTTGAGAAAGGGAAAGCCAGGCTATTGGGTACAGCGATAATTTTCCCCCGACTGCCTCCGAAGGCGGACAATCGGGCAACATCTCAGGGATGCTGGAAGGGTTTGTCAGTAAGAGGCTCTCTGCTACCCTGATTCTGTGGACCACCTCTGCCCCTAGGGCGGCGTCTATTATTGTTACCCCCTCTACCTCTGGGGGTAAACTGACTTCATGCGTCAGGCGTGACTCCTTGAGATTTGCGGAACCACATTTTCCCTCCCTTCTGTCCTTTGGGGTAAGGCCTAGAAGGGGTGGAGAAACAGACTCCTACGGCAGAAAGAGTCTTGCCATCTTGTTCGCATCTAGTCAAAGTGTCTTTCACTTGAGGACCGAACAAGGTCGAGCCATCAAAGGGGAGTTTGTGAAAGATGCCTTGAAGGGGTCTGCAAAATTACAAAGCCGCATCCAGGACTGACGCCTTAAAGCCACTCCTGTGCCTGCGGCCCTACTCGCTCCATCGGCTGCATAAGAAATGAGCCGCATGGAGGAGTTAGCAATGGAGTTAAGGATTCCTAGCTGTGAGTTAATCTTATCCTGAGACCCAGCAGCTGACGGATCCTGTAAAACTTCTCCCAACTCCTTAAGAACATCTCTTTGAAGGCGGGTGAAGTGGCATAAGTAGTTCAGCGATCTCATGGCAAAAGTCGCTGAAGAAAAAATCCGCTTACCATACCTGTCCATAGTCCTAGAATCCTTGTTAGGAGGATGGACAGGTACTGAAGGATCAGCTAATTCCTTCTTGGTGGCAGCAGCCACCACCATGGCATCAACTGGGACACCCTTTGTTAAATATTGTCTATCTTGTGGGGCCGTAATAAATTTTGAAGGTCTCCTAGGGACAGGTTCCACCGAATCCGGAGCCATCCACGCCTTCCAAGCCACTACCTCCATGAGAGGGTCAAAAGGCGGAGACACCCAGGAGGTGGAGGGTCGAGATCCGAACGCCTCCAGGTATACTGACTCGTCCTCAGAAGGAATAAGGGAGGGCCAGTTCCCTCTCTGCTTAAGGATTTCAAGGATGTCTGAAAATGAGACATCCTCAGAGGAGGACCTTGGGGATCCCTCCGACTCATCCAAGTCAGTATCCGATGTAGTAGACTCAGGGGAGTCTAGATGTTTCCTCTTACATCTCCTCTTACGCGGAGGTTCCCCTGACGGATCAGGAGAAGCCTCGGAAGAGGAAGATATTCCCAATGGGGAAACCTGAGGCGTTGGATCTCTGGGTCCGGGAGCAAGAGAGTGGGAAGAGACGTCAGCAGGCACTGTAGTGGGAGGAGCTGATGGAACTGTCCGTTGACTAAGCCCAGGGGCTAGTACACTCCTCATCACCTCGAAGACTCATCAGAGAGACCAGAAAGTTCCCGCTCCGAAGAGATAGGAACCCCAGGCCTTACAGAGAGGGAAGGCTCCGAGGCAGATGTCGGGGCCGAGCTCACCAACGCCGAAGCTCCGAGAGGGAGAATGGGGTCGGACAAGGGTCCGATGCCACTCGCCCCCTCGGAGCCGACGAGAGAGACCAGGCGCCTGGATCCCGCCAATGAAGGTCTCAAGGAGGAAATCGGAGCCGAGTACGACGGAGCCAAAAGGGATGGTATCGGCTCCGAAGTCACAACGGTACCGGTTCCGAGGAGCTCCGGCTCCGAGCTCTGTAAGAGAGTCGAAGGAGGAATATTCGGTGGATGTGAGATAGCTACCGTCTGTTGAGATGGGCTATGGAGTATTTGGGCCAATGCCTGAGACTTTAATAGTCTACTCACCACTCTCTCGAAGTCGTGATCAGATAGCCTGGATGACCGAGACGAACGGCTCCGATGGCTCTGCTCCAAGAGCAAGGGTGATCTCGGAGCCGAATGTATAGATTCTACTGAAGGAGATCGAGATCTCTTTTTTGAGATCAATGGAGCCATCGGAGCCGAAGATACGTCGGCTCCAGCCGGAGCCGACACTGAGAGTCTGGATTTGACTGTATCGGCGCCAGATGGAGCCGATACCGAGACTGGTGGGGATGAACCTGAAGCCGACGGCTTGGAAGTCTGAGCCGAAGGCTTAACAGGTTTCGACAAATAGCACAAGAGTCCTGCAGGTGCGAAGGTCCCAGGCAATAAACACAAGAAGTGTGACCGTCTGTCAGAGACATCTTCTGACAGCACGAGTCACACTTCTTGAAGCCTGAGACCTTAGTGTCCTTCGACATAACTGTGTTGATGAAACACCACAATAACACACACACACAAAAACACACAGTCCAACAATTTAAATTAAACAGGGATAACACACAAGTCATACACAAACAATCCCTGACAGGAAAAATTTAGGGAGGGGAAGGCCTAAGGCCTAACTAGGGACAAGGGAATAATTTACTCAAAAAAAAGGGAACACTGACGGGAATAGGGCTAATTAAGTCGTTAATTAACAAAAAACAAATATATATATATATAAATTTAAAAGGGGGGTAGACGAAAATCTGAAAAACTGTTCACTTACCTAGATCTGGTAAAAGAAGGCACCTCGTTAGCGAAGCGGCAAACGAGATCTGGGTAATCTCCGCCCTGCATCATGGGATATAGGGTTGCCTCGAGCTGGTAAAATTAGCTCTCGAGCTTAGCAAGTGCCGAGTCGGAGCCGAGGATCGGCTCCGAACACATCCAGCAAGAATGAAGGCGAGATTGACAACTTAGCATCAATGTTTCACGTACAATGTTGCAGAGAAGCAGAATCTGCAGGCTGAAAAGGAGTCTGAGTCAATTTTTTCAAAACAAAATTAAGGTCGCGAGGTGGGGGAATGGGTTCTTTTGGAGGCCTAAGATGCAGGACGCCTTAAAGAAATTGTTTGACTTCAAAATGAGAAGCCAAGGGAGGATTCAAGGGAAAACAAACAGAAATGGCTGACAAATGGGTCTTCACAGAAGCATAGGCCAAGCCAGACTGGAGCAACTCACACAAACAGGAGAGGACCAAAGGGACCACTACTGAAAAAGGGCCCTAGTTACAATCATGGCATCAAACAGAAAATCTTTTCCATTTGGACATATACGATTTTCTAGTTGAGGGTTTCCTTGCCTCCTATAAAATCTTAAGGATGTCTTTAGAAAAGAGGTGCCTGAAAGGGAACAAAACTATCACCCACAGTGTCAGTTGAGTCGACAAGTGAGGATGGATGACAGACCCCTTGTCCTGTGTAAGGAGGACCAACCGGTAAGGTAACTTGTGGTGACTGCCCCTGGCCAGATGCATTAAAAGGGGGAACTAGTGCTATCAAAAGGGAGTCACTAGCAGGATTTTTTGGGAGTCCAGCTGAATCTTCTGCAGGAGTCTTGTAAGTAGAGAAAGAGAAGGGAAAGCATAAAAAAACCCCTTCCATGGGAAAAAAAGGGAGTCAGTTTTCCATGCCAGATGACATGGTACTCTGGAACAGAACAGAGGGAAGGTACAGTTGTGTACACTTACCATAAATGTAGATGCTCAAGTGTATTCTGTGTTGCAGTCCTAACTTATAGGATTTCCTGCTTCAGAAGCCCTTGGTCAGCCCGACTACCAAAGTAAAAAATTCCCACCTCCTAATGCTGGTGGATGCTCTACCCTGATGTCGGTACGTCTGGGTATAAAGGGAGCCAGCCGACACCATGCCATCAGTTTTTCTTGTCCCTAGAAGGTAGGAGCCCCATAGGTGAACCTTAAGTGAGAGGTGAATAAGAGGTGAATAAGAGGAAATGGTGTCTGAAGGGTCTCCCTGCATAGGGTCTTCTTGCAGGGGAGGACAGAGAAGAAAGCTGCTATTGTAAGAAAAATAAGGGGGATGGAGGGAGGGTGGGAAAGGAGACTGCAACAGTAAATACACTCGAACATCGACATTTATGCTAAGTGTACACAACTACTATGTTCTTCGTGTTTCACTGTTGCAGTCCTGACTTATGGGATGATTCCCAAAGCAGTGAAGATGGTGGAAGGAGTATTAAGGAGAGGACAGGATGTCCTACAAAATGGCAGTGGCAAACCCTGCTCTGGACCTGGAGAAGCCTGACAGGTGGTAGTGTTTGGTAAAGGTATGCACAGAAGACCATGTAGCTGCTTCCAAAATGTCTTTGGTAGGCTCTCCATTTAGGAAAGCTGTGGGGGTAGAAGTGGCCCTAGTAGAATGAGTCCTACCGAATTCAAGAGGCTTCTTGCCATGTGGGGGGGGGGAGAGAAAAGGAAATGCAGTGGGAGATCCACTTAGAGATATGTTTGGATACTGGTTTGCCTTTAGATTGCAAAGCAAAGGAAACAAACAATATTTATGTTTTTCTGACAGCTTTAGTTCTGCCATGGTAGTGTTGAAGTTCCCTGTGCACAACTAATGAATGAAAGATTCTTTCTCCCTGGTTTTGTGAACTATGGAAGAAAGTAGGCAAGTGCATGGTCTGGTTCAGGGAAGTGTCTGTGACCACTCTGGGCATAAAGGAAAGCTTATTTCTCAGTGATAATCCATCAAGGTGGAAAACGAGAAATGTTTCCACTGCCATGAGGGCTTGGAACTTAGAGACCCTTCTAGCTGAGATGATGGCCAGTAAGAGGGCAGTTTTCCATGTCAAGAATTTTATCAGAGGAAGCAGCTGGTTCAAAGAAAGGTAAGGTAATTTTTTATAAAACAAAGGTGAGGTCCCAAGAAGAGGCAGGTTGCCTCCTGAGAGGTCTGAAGTGAAGCACTCCCCTAAGGAATTGTTTTCATTAGGAGGTGGGAGAAGATAGGAGGAAGATTAGGAATGTAGGCTGAAATGGCAGAGGTGTGTATCTTAATGGATGAGAAGGACAGGCCTCTGTACACCAAGACAGCTGGGTAGCTTAAGATGGCTGCAATGTTGGCTGAGGAAGGATTGAGGCCTTTCGTCTGACACCAAACAGAGAATATTTTCCATATGGCAGAGTATGTTTTTAGTAGTGGGTCTTCTAGACTGAGTATATTAAACACCTGGCTACTCAGACGGTGCTCAAGCTTGAAGTTTATGGAATTATCCAGGCTGAGAGGTTGCGAGTTTGCAGGTTGGGGTCCAGGAATTTCCCCTTTACAGCAGATCTACTCTTTGGGGTAGCGGATAGGTTTTTCTTTGGTCAAAGTTATTAGCAGGGGGTACCAATGTTGCCTGGGCCTGTCTGGGGCTATCAGGGTGTCCCTTGGTCCTTCTACCCTTAATTTTAGGAGGACTCTTGGAAGGAGAGGCAGGGGAGGGATTGCATAGAGAAACAGATGGTTCCAGCGGAATGAGAAGGCATCAGTCCTCCAGGCTGTGCAAAGTTTGTTCTTGGAACAGAATTGTTTTAGCTGAGCTTTTTTGTCAGTGGCAGAGGTCTATTTTATGTTCTTGGAACAGAATCGTTTTAGCTGAGTTTTTTTGTCAGTGGCAGAGGTTTATTTGTGAGGATCCCCATTTCTGGGTTATGCTGAGAAAAGTTTCCTGATGCAGCTCCCACTTGTGGGGATCCATCAAGTACCTGTATCAGGTGGTCTGCTAAAGTGTTCTGAGCCCCAGGAATGTACTTGAGCCATCAGGTGCAACCCCCACAGCATCTTCTGTCTCTCAGATCTCCACTGCCAAAAAGCAAACAGGGTAGGAGTGGATGCCCCCACTGTTTGTTTAGATACCACGACTGTAGTGCTGTTCGTTTTCATAAGTAGGACCCCTGGTTTCCAGTGATCTTGGATGGCCATTAAGCCCTTCTGTACTGCCATCAGTTCTTTCCAATTTATGTGTCTGTGTCTGAACTGTTTTACTGTTTTTGCCATTTGTCTTGTGATAGGTGGTAATGGAAATGGGCTCTCCAGGCTGTGTCTGATGCATCCATGGTTAAGGTTTGTTCCTGAAGGATGACCCTGAAGGGAGACTCTGGTTCTGTGTACATGTTCATGCCTACCAAGCCAGTTCCTCTCTGAGGCAGGGAATTAGCTGAATATTTGTCTCCAGGGGCTGTGAATGTTGGCACCAGGTATTCTTGAGGTACCACTGAAGTTTCCTCATGTGAAGCCTGGGCAGAGGGATCATTAGTATACAAAACACCATGTAGCCCAGTGCTCTGAGGAATTCCCTGGTTGAAAGAAATTGTCTCTGCACAATGGCCTGGAAGTACTGGGTTAGAGAGGCAGCCTTGCCTAGAGGAAGGAATGTCTATTGGAGGGAAGAATCCAGCACAACCCCCAGGAAAACTATTCTAGTGGTAGAGTTTGTGTTGGATTTGTTGAGGTTTATGGTGAACCTTAGGGAAGAGAGTATGGCCTGGGTGAAAGTCAGATCCTTGAGGAGCTTTGACTGACCTGTGGCTTGTCTGAGGCAGTCATCCAGGTAATGGTAAATCTGGATGCCTCTTGTTCTGCAGAAGTGATCATTGGGGCCAAGCATTTTGTGAATACCTTGGGAACAGTAGACAAGCCAAAGGGAACAGCAGAGAGAAATTCCCTGGTTGAAAGAAAGAAAAGGTGGAGCCTCTATGGAGCCTGGAAACTATCGCCCCATAAGCCTGACTAGCTTAGTCTGCAAGGCTATGGAGAGGATCATCATGGAGCTCATAAACAAAGACATTGGGGACCTACAGACACTAGATCCTACCCAGTTCGGCTTTGTCAAGGGCAGATCCTGCCTTTTGAACCTGGTTGACTTCTTCAAGACAGTCACCAAAACCATAGATGAAGGGAAGGTAGTCCACACAGCCTATCTGGACCTTGCAAAGGCATTTGACACAATACCCAACTCGGGCATCATAGATAAGCTATCCAGCTTAAATATAAACCCCTATGTCACAAGATGGGTCGCAAACTGGCTCAAAGACAGAACCCACAGAGTGAGAGTTGCTGAAGCCATGTCAGACTCGAAACCGGTCACAAGTGGCGTCCCACAGGGTTCTGTCCTGGGACCACTCTTGTTCGGTATATACTTTTCTGAGGTACAGGCAAACGTGGGAGGACTATGGCTCACCAAGTTCGCAGACAACTGCAAACTGGGCGCCATAATCAACTCTCCAGCTGACACAAACATCCTTCAAAAGGTCTCACAGAGACAGATAACTGGTGCCAGCGCCATGGTTTAAAGCTAAATGCCAAAAATGTATAGTCATACCCTTTGGCAAAACAATGTGCCCACAAATTACCACATAGGCAGAAACCCATTAAGTACAGAGAAAGTTATTAGGGACCTGGGGACCCAAGTTGATAGCAATCTCTCCTTTGAAAACCACATTGCCAAAGTGGTTAGAAAGACCTTCTACATAGCCCACCTCATCACGAAGGGTTTCACATCTAGATCAAGAGAGGTAATCGTGCCCCTTTATTCATCCCTCATCAGGCCCATCATAGAATACAATGCCCCTTTTGGGATGTACCTTACCCGACACCTGCAGCAATTAGAAAGACCCCAAAAGTATCTCACCAAGAGGATCAAGGGTCTCAAACAGATGCCATATGCTGCTCGGTTAAAAAAACTCCAGCTCTACTCAGTTGCATACCACCTACTTCGAGCCGATCTATGCCTGACATACAAAGCTATGTCAAATCCAGAATTAATGGACATGCTCCACCTCAGTAAATCTAAATCCCTTAGAGCCACACGCTCGAGGGACTTGAACCTCAGCACAGAAATAAATAGAACTTGCTGGAGGGACAAGTTCATAACCCAGAGGCTCCCTTCGCTCTGTTATAGAATTCCAGTTCATGTGAGGCAGAGCACCTCACTGAATCTCTTCAAGAAGAATCTCGATACGTGGATGGGGGATCGTAGGTTTGTCCCAGGGATTACTCCCGTGTCACTATTAGACAGAGGCACAGTAAACTAAACCTTAAAAAGGGCACAGTATAATCAAATCAAGGGGTGGCATAAGCCATACAGAATCGGGCTAGGCTTATAATTGCCCCAGGGCAGATAGCCTAGTATGAACCTATGAACCTATGAAAGTGATGTGTACCTGCTCTGAAGCGTAGAAAACTTCTGCAGGATTCTTCTACAGGAGTGTGTAGGTAGGCATCTTTCCGGTCCAGAGTAACCATTACAGCCTGAGGGATTATCATTTTGAATTTGAGAGCTAAGACAGACTGATTGAGGATGGACAGATCCAGGATAGGGCGCCAAGACCCTACTTTCCTGGGGACCAGGAATAGCTTGGAGTAAAACCCTTTTCCTACCTGATGGTTTGGTAATGGTTCCACAGATTTTGGATCTGAGAAATGGCCTCTGCTCTTTGGTTTTGGTGTATATTGGGGAAGCCTCAGCATCTTAATGGTTCTTTGAAAGTGAGCCTCTAGCCGTTTGAGATAATTTCCAGTACCACTTGTTGGAAGTGATAAGGGCCCAATTCTCCTTGAATAGGGAAAGTATTCCTCCTACCTTTTCTGGGGTTGGGTGGGGTGAGTCATTGCTGATCTCTGCTAGGGCCCTGTGGCCTAAAACTCCACAGCCTGGGTGTTCTTGATGACCACTGCCGTGTTCCTTGAGATTGTTGCTGCTGTCTATGAGGCCTTTCTCTTCGGGTTTTTCTCAGACTTTCCTTAGGCTGTGAGGGAAAGGACCAATGCTTAGTGGGAAAATTGCTACTAAACTGGGTGGCTGGACTTGGAGGAAGTCTTTAACAGTCTGCATTGATTTAGCTTTATCCTTGATCTTTTTTTAAAGACAGTTCAGCCTTAGGTCCAAAAAGGGAGACTATCCAGGGGTGTACCTAGTAGTTTAGATATGACATGTTCTGGTAATGTCTGCTCTCTAAACCAAGCTTGTCATGTCATCTGATAACAGACCCAGAGACAGCAGCTTGGGTAGATGCCTCCAGGGCATCATACCTGCAGTGCAGAGGACTGCCTAGTAACCTGGGCACTGGAATGGTAGAGATCCAACAGTTCCTTGGAGGTGTTCTTGTCCTCCAGGGAGGATATTTTTTTCCTCATATTTTCCAAGATACTTTGCTGGTATTTAACCGTATGGAACTGGCTGCTGAGGGGCCTTATGGCCATGGTAAAGGAAGTGTAAACCTTCTTCCCGACCCTGCCAACGACCCTGCTTTCTTCATTTGTAGGTAGTTGTTTTTCAGAGGTACTGCCCTTAACTGCTTTGGACCCAGGAGTGATAATCTCTGGGTCAGCAGTAGGGTTCTTGTAAAGGAATTTCTGAGAGTCCAGAACCCTGTAAAACCTGTCTGTTTTTTGAGGGGCTGGGTGAAGTGAGTCTGGGATGAGAGATGATTCCATGAAAACATCCTCTACCACCTCCAAAACTGGAGGAATAACCAAGGGTTTGTGCTGTGGGAGAGCTAGGAACTCCCTGACCCTCTTTTCTGATTGGGGAGTATTTCTGCACCTGCCACTGGAAAAATTCTCTCATAGCATGCAGAGTTTCCCCAAAGGTAATGTCCTTAGGGAGTGAAGCAAAAGGTAACACCTCTTCTGAATCCAAAAATCCTCAAAGGAGATAAGAAGGGGTTCATCATCCAGGAGAGTGGCCTCCTGATCAGAGTCCTCATCTGAATCAGGGGGTTCTGAAAGGGACTCAGGAGTAGGATCTCTCTTCCCTTTTCCTGGTGAAAATTCACGAAAAAACTGCCTGCCTCAGAGGAGAGAAATAAGGTCCTCTGCCAGTCTGACTAAGTCCTGTTGGTATCCAGGGGCAAGGGAGCCAGTAGGCCTAGACACAGGTCCTGAGGTTGAGCTCTTCTTGGGTGTAGCTTCTGTCTTGAGCCTGTGCGTCTGCGCTACTCTGATGCTAGTCTCTCAAAAGGAAGAAATAGTTGCTGGCGGACACCCCAGGGGGAGTGTAGTCGATTGTGGATCATTTGATGGAACCCAAAGCCTGAAGAGCAACTCCAGATCCGACCGGTGAACCGTAAGCCAAGGCTTGCACTAAAGCAGAGGGACCCAACAGCATATATGACTCCAGAGGGGTTTCCACAGAGGCCTGTGCCCCCACCTCACTGCCAGAAGAGGGCTGTGAAAGTGCCTCACCTTCCTCTGAATGATAAGCCTTGGGGGACTGGTGGACATGGAACTGGTGTCATCTGAGGCCCTAAGCTTGGGTCTTTTTTCCCTTCTTATGCTTAGGGAGTTCAGTCTCGGGACATCTGACGGACGCCTTACTGAACTAGAGTAGACCATTTTCAGAGCTGCTGATCCCTGGGCTTTGTTTTTAGTTCCTGTTACTGATCCATTGCCTTATTAGGGAGGAGGGAAGTTTCTTTGCTTACCAGTGGGAGTGGGAAGCACTGAGCAGCCTTTCTGTCCGATTTGGTGAAGTTTCAGCCAGAAACTAGTAGTCCATTGGTCGTTTTGGGCCAATTCCTAGCTCCTTTCAGCCCCCTGCTATAAAACACGCTAAACACGCGTTTTCCAGCTTGTACCAACTCAGCACAGATCCTCGTGGTGGCCTGCAGAGTGATCCAAGCAGCAGAGAGCTAAAAGAGTGACTTTCTACCAGATATAAGTATTTTTTGTGGCTTTCCCACTGTTATTTAAGCTAGCGACTGCATTTCGCCTGTTTTACTGCTACTTTAAGTGATTTCTGCATTTTACACTGTTTATTGCACTTTAAGTTACTAATTGTTGCAAATTGTTTCTGTAGGCTACACAGTAAAGTGCGCTAGCCGATTTACAGCATTTATAGCATTTACTGTCTGTTTTTTTCCTTATCTCTGTAATAAAACAAAAAATTCTCTTGTTTTCCCGCCTTACTGAACTAGAGTAGTCCAGTTTCAGAGTTGCTGATCCCTGGGCTTTGTTTTTAGTTCCTGTTACTGATCCATTGCCTTATTAGGAAGGAGGGAAGTTTCTTTGCTTACCAGTGGGAGTGGGAAGCACTGAGCGGCCTTTTTGTCCGATTTGGTGAAGTTTCAGCCAGAAACTAGTAGTCCATTGGTCGTTTTGGGCCAATTCCTAGCTCCCTTCAGCCCCTGCTATAAAACACGCTAAACGTGTGTAAGCGCGATTTAGCGGAGTTACCACTGTTGCACACAAGAGCAGCGGCGGTTAAACAAGGTTAAACTATTTGGGCCATCTAAATTCCACTCTTCCAATTTTCCCTTAGAACTACCTTCCTCGAGCTGTACTGCTGATCTAACCAGCATATCCTATAACTGAAAAGTTCATCTCTACTTGATTCCCAAGTAGACTATTCTCTATCTGTAAAGCCTAGCACTTACTCCTACAGTACTTGCACCTTGATAAAGCACTCTTATTATAGATAGTACCCCACCAGCCTAAAACCCACTTCCCAGTCCTTTGAAAGTCTCTTTATCTACTACTTCTAGTATGTCGAGGGATCAGTTGCTAGTGTCCTCTCCAGCTCAACTGGTGAACCTGGGAATATTGAGGCAATGTTACAATTGCCTCATGTACACAGACAATCCTCTCCTTCTCCCACAAAACACAAATACATGCGAGAGATGCAACTATACGGCCAAACTGGAGGCTGAGCTCTCTCAACATCGGACTGGCAAGACCAGACAGGAGGAGAAGGTAACCATACACAATACATACCCAGTCACACATGGTACCATCACAACTTCAAATCATACACATACTCACACAAAGACATACTCGGAGGCTCTGATCAAAAATTTACCAAAACAGCAGAGGCCACCAAAGCAGACACCCAAACAACTACCACCTCATGACCCAACACATGCAACACATAGACCACACAGTCAGAGTGTCAAACAGTCACAGCCCTTAAGGCCAAACAAAATGCCAGACACACTTGTCATTGGTGATTCCATAGTCAGACACACTGACGTCCCACTCACCAGACTGAGTAAAGAGAAGGTCACAGTGAGCTGCCTGTCGGGCGCTAGAATCCGCCACATAACGCAAGCACTCAGGTCTCTCAACAGCAGGTACAAGTACGACTCAGTCATTGTCCATGCTGGTGTCAACGACCTGAGACGTACCTCCTTGGACTACATGAAAAGGGACATCGAGGAGCTCTCTGATTATGTAGCCCAGGCAGGTATGACCCTGACCTTGAGCAGTATCCTACCTTCACCTAGAATGATGCCACAATACAGTGATAAGATGATCAGCTTTAATAATTGGCTTAAATTCTGGTGTCATTCAAAGGGGATCCAATGTCTGTCTGCCTGGGATGACATGCTGGACAAGCCACGCTGCTTCAAGGGACGGCTTGCACCTGTCACCCTGGGCTTCCGGATATTGGCAAAGGCTCTTGCCACCCCCATAGTGCCTTTTTAGGCAAGGCTCAAATTCTAAACCTACCACCCTAGAACACCAAAAAGGAAAAAACCTAAGGGTAATGCTGCTCAATGCCAGAAGTCTCAATCTCAAGATGCACGCACTCGAGGCCCTTCTCAATATGGAGAACATCGATGTCTGTGCTGTGACAGAAACCTGGTTCAAGGCTCCTGAGAGCACCCCAGCACTAACAGGTTTCACCTCATATCATGCGTTCGCCCCAAAATCCAGACAACACCAAGAAAGGAGGGTGTCCATATTCATAAAGGACACCCACACCTCAAGGTTGGTGGCAACGCACGATGCATCAGAGACCATCCAGGTGCAATTAACCATAGGCAAGACTGCTCTGCAATTTGTAGCATGTTACAGGCCACCCTCTCAAACTCAGGAACCTGACATGGCCTTCCTGAAAACATTGGAGGATAAATGTATCTCCAAACACCATCATACTAGGTGACTTCAACTACCCTAATATAGACTGGGAACACTACTCAAGCCCGAACACTCTAACCCAAAGATTCCTGGAGTTCATAAACTCAAATGCCATGGAACAACTAGTCACCATCCCCACAAGAGGAGAAAACATACTTGATCTCATCATCACGAACATGGGATCAAAATGTTCAACACCGAAGTATACCCCTCACTGGTGAGATCAGATCATAAACTAATCTCGCTGGAGGTCCTCATCCCGCCCCACCTGAAACAAAAAGACCACAGTGAAAACTTCTCAAAAGCCGATTTCACACTTCTAAAAACTAGTGTGGTCTCCTTTAAGGCCCCTGAGCCAGTGGTAAACATTACTCAAACCGCTGAATCACTTACAAATGCCTTCTACCAGCACCTACAGGACTGCATGGATCAGGCAATCCCAAACAAAACTAAGACTCTCTGTACCAAAGGCAAGTGTCCAGTCTGGTGGACCCCAGCCATAAACAAGCTCTACAACAAAAGGAGGAAGCTACTACAAGATAGAGCAAAATCCTTGAAAGGTAAGACACCTTTGATCATTATAAGTAAAAACTAAGAGCTCTCATAAAATCATCCAAGGCAAATTTTGAGAGAAAAATCACCAAGGACTCTAAAGAGAATCATAAGGCCTTCTTTAGCTATGTTAGAAACCTAGGAGGAAACTCCCAGATATGTTCAGAATTAGTTCAAAATGATGTGAAAATTACTGAACCTACACACATTGCCAACATACAGGCTGACAGGTTCAGTGCAAACTCCCAAAAGGAGAGATATCTATTCCAGAGGATTGTAGCCCCCCAAACATCTCCAACGCCCAGGTGAGAACTGCCCTCACTAAGGCAAAAAACACAGCATCCATGGGACCGGATGGTGTCCCCGGCTGTGTGCTTCACGAACTCAACGAGGAATTAAACCCACAGTTAGGACAGCTGTTTAATCTTAGCCTCACCTCAGGATACGTAGCCAAGGAGTGGCGCATGGCAACTGTGGTCCCACTTCATAAGGGCGGTGCCTCCACAGAGCCTGGAAATTACCGCCCCATTAGCTTGACAAGCCTTATCTGCAAAGCCATGGAGAGGATCATAATGGAACTCATAAATAAAGACATAGGGAACTTGCAGACTTTGGATCCAACCCAGTTTGGCTTTGTCAAAGGCAGATCCTGCCTCTTAAACTTGGTTGACTTTTTCGAGACAGTCACCAAGGCCATTGATGAGGGAAAGGCAGTCCATACAGCCTACCTCGACCTGGCAAAGGCCTTCGACACAATACCCCACTCAGGTATCATCGAAAAACTCATCAGCTTGAATGTAAACCCATACATCACAAGATGGGTTGCAAACTGGCTAAGTGACAGAACCCACAGGGTCAGAGTTGCTGGAGCCATGTCAGACTCAAAGCCTGTCACAAGTGGTGTCCCACAGGGCTCAGTCCTGGGTCCACTCTTGTTCGGCATCTACTTTTCTGAAGTACAAGCAAACACAGGAGGGTTATGGCTGACAAAGTTTGCAGATGACTGCAAACTGGGCGCCATAGTCGAAAACACATCTGACACAGATATCCTCCAGAAGGGCCTCACAGAAACGGATAACTGGTGCCAGAGCCATGGCCTGAAGTTAAACGCCAAAAAATGCATAGTCATACCCTTCGGGAAAAACAAGGTTACCCCTAGCTACCATATAGGTGGCAATCCACTGAGCACAGAAAAAGTCATCAGGGATCTGGGGACCCAGGTTGACAGTAGCCTTTCGTTTGACACTCATTTTGCTAAAGTAGTTAGGAAAACCTTCTATATCGCCCACCTGATCATGAAGGGATTCACATCTAGATCAAGGGAGGTCATCGTCCCCCTGTACTCATCACTCATTAGACCTATGATTGAGTACAATGCCCCGTTCAGAATGTATCTGACCAGACACCTGATGCAGCTTGAAAGGCCCCAAAAGTTCCTCACCAAAAGGATAAAGGGTCTCAAAAATATGTCTTATGCTGCCTGACTGAAAGAACTCCTGCTCTATTCAGTCTCATACCGCTTGCTCAGAGGTGACCTGTGCCTGACATATAAGGCCATGTCAAACCCAGATTTGATGAATATGCTTCACCTCAAAAAATCTAGATCCCTCAGAACCACAAGGGCGGGAGACTTAAACCTTGACACGGTTATAAATAGAACGTGCTGGAGGGACAGATTCATCACCCAGAGACTCCCTATGCTGTGGAACAAAATCCTGGTACATGTGAGGCAGAGCACCTCTCTGGCCTTGTTCAAGAGGAATCTTGACCAATGGATGGGAGATTGCATATATACCCCAGGGATTACTTCAGTGTCACTGCTTGACAGAGGCACAGCAAAATGATAGGCATAGTTTTTATTCAAACTAAAGGGGTGGCGAAAGCCACATAACTATGGGTTAGGCTTATAAATGCCCTTGGGCAGATAGCCTAGTATGAACCTATGAACCTATGAACCATCGCGCGATGGGAAGTCGGTTGCTGACTGAGGTGCTTAGACAAAATTTCAGCCCTACGCCTTATAGTTCTGGTATTGAAATGTGCGCACAGACGGCAATTACGGACGGCGTGGTCTGGGCCTAAGCATGTCACACAGACTGTAAGAAAGTTTCTGGGTGGGATTTGTTTTCACAGCAGAGACAGTTGTTAACTATCTGACATGAAAGAAAAAAAGTTCCCCAATGGGGTACTTAGCTTTTAAAAGATTTCTCATTCTGGTGTGGACCAACCAACTCACTCACTACTGCTTCGGGCTCTGATGGCAAGACTGATGTCATGGTGTCGGGCGGCTCCCTTTATACCCAAACATACCAATGTCTGGGTAGAGCATCCTCCAGCCTTAGGTGGAGGGAAATTTTTACTTCGGTAGTCGGGCCGACCGTGAGCTTCCGAATCACGAATTCCCATAAGTCAGGACTGCAACAGTGAAACATGAAGAACATCTGCTTGTTAAGAGGAGAGACAAAAACATCTACCTGAGGAATACCCCAGTGATGGACAATATTCATAAACATATCTCGTTTAAGCATCCATTTATGAGACTGTGTTTTGGACCTGTTCAAAGAGTCTTCCACTAGGTTGTGCTCCGAAAGAATGTATACTGCCTGAAAAGTTAACTGATAACTGAGAGCCACCTCCCAGGCCTGTAGAACCATCCTACAGAGGAGGTAAGACATTGTGCCTCCCTGCTTGTTGACATACCACATCACTGTTGTGCTGTCTGTGTACACCTTCAGGGTGCCTGGAAAGTGCATGGGGTGAAAAGCTTGAAGGGTCAGAATCAGAGCTCTCAACTCTCTGATGCTGACATATTCTGACTTCTCATGGGTGGCAAGAGACCCTGAACTTTCAGGTGACCATATGAAGCCCCCACCCCATATCTTAGGCATCAGTGAACAGTTCTCGAGAAGGGACTGGAGGCTGAAAGGGCAGGCCTGGGTTGCCAGCAAACTGTTGAATGCACTACTTAAATTCCTTTTTTAGACAAGGAAAGAGAGGCGCACTGAAATCTAGAGGATGGCAATGCTGCAGCCAAAATGAGATACCACTGAAAGTTCTGCATATAAGAGGGAATACTGGAATAGAAGAGGCCATGAATCCCAGGGCTCGAAGAAACTCTCTGGCTGGAATGACAGTCAGAGGAAGAAGAGCCTGAAATCAGCTGTCAAAGACAAAATCTTTGGAGGTGGGAGAGAGGCCAACATTGGCACTGTCTGAATCCTGCATCCCAGATACACATGATCCTGAGAGGGAGTCAGGATGGACTTCCAGAGGTTGACAGTAAACCCCAGACTTTGAAGAAGAGAAATAGTGAACTCCATATCCTGTAATAGGTGACTGGAAGAAGGTGCCTGAAGCAACAAGTCATCTAGATAAGGAAAACTCTGAATGCCTTGGAGCCTGCAGAAAGCAATCACAGGAGCTAGGCATTTCGTGAATACCCTTGGGACAGTAGAGAGACCAAAGGACAAAGCAGAGAACTAAAAATGAGAGGAAAAAGCAGAGAAACGTAAAAACTTCCAGAGAAGAGGGTGAACAGGGATATGAAGGTAAGCATCCTTCAGATCCAAAGACACCAGAAAAGCCTGGGGTAGTAGAACAGGAAACAGGGTTTGAAGAGTAAGCATCCAAAAACAGGGGATCTTGAGAAAGGTGTTGAACAGTGAGAGATCCAGAATAAGTCTCCAAATGCTCTCCTTTTGAGGAACCAGGAACGTCATGGAATAAAAACCCTTTACCACTAGGGAAGGGGGAACAAGCTGAATGGTTTCTTGGTTCACCAAGGACCCTAGGACCTCTGTGAAATGGGAACTTGCTCTAAAGGAGGTTGAGAAATCGCTGAAAAAAAGAGGGAGAGGCTTCCATACCATAAAGTAATGCTGACAGATGACAGAAAGAACCCAAGAGTGTGAAGAGATAAGAAGTCAGTTTGGAAGACAAAGGCAAAGTCGAAGGGACAAAGTAACCTGGTTTAAGAATTGGGGGATGTCAAAGAGAAGAAGCCTTATCAGATAAAGGAGGCTTCTGGGCCACAAAAGTCTAAGGAGCCTTAGCACAGTAGGCTCGCTTGCCACCCTTCCTTACCTTGGAGGCCTGGTGGGGCTGCCTGCAGACAAAAGCAGATCTAGAAGGATAACTCCTCTGGAACCTAGGGACAGGAGAGACAAATATATGTTTAAGGTCCTGCAAGGCCTTACTTTTCTCTTGAAGAGACTTAAACAAGTCAGCAGCAGCAGTCCCAAAGAGATGTTATTATCCAAAGGAGCATCCAACACCTTGGCCTTAATGTCCTCAAACAAAAACTGGAGACGAAGCCAAGAATAATGCCTCATGACAGAACCAAAAGCCACAGTCCTGGAAGAGGCATCAGCAGCATCATAGCTACTTTTGACAGAGCAGTGAGTCACTTGAGAAGAAGAACCTAAAATAGATAAGGCAGAAGATTTGCCTTCAGAATCAGGGAGGTCAGAAATAACCTGACAAGCCTGAGCAGTCAAGGCCAGAGCATATCTGGTCATGTGGATATGGTAATTAATTATCCTAAAGGCCAAAGCAGAAGCAGTGTAAACCTTCTTACTACTCCTCTCCATTTCTCTACTATCCTTATCAAAAGAGAAAAGTTTGGAAGAGGACAAGAGCTTGGAAGGTTTGTCAGAAGAGACTGACACCACAGCAGGATCAGCAAAAGGACACTTAAATAAAAACTGACAGTCCTCAGGGACATTAGAGAACCTATCAGTTTTGCGAGGAGCAGGAGGCCGAGAATCAGGAACCTTAAAAGCAGCAATGAAAGTGCCTAACAAGGCAGCCAACATTGGAGGAACTGCAGAAGATTTAGGAGTATCCACGATAGACAACTCATACTATTTCCTCTGAATATCAGACACTTGAGAAGAATACCACTTAAAGTATTCCATCATTCTAGCAATTGTGTTCCGAAAGGACAATTTCTCAAATGGAGACTCAGGGCTAACAGATTCCTCCTCATCAGAACCATAAGCCAAAGGAGAAGGCATTTGTGAAGAATAGAACAAGGACCCCTCGTCAGACTCTGAATCCTCATCCAAGGAATCTGGTTCTCTAGGCCATTTAGAAAGGGTAGAGGTGCAAGGAGGAGCAGGCACCGAACCCCTCTGACGAGGCTTCAGACACCTGGAAAGCCACAGAGGATGTGCGATAAGATGGATCCATGACGGCCTCTGAAGGGCTTGCTTCAGAGGAATCCGATGTAGACACCAAACTGCTGACAGAGCTATTACCCATTTCTAGAGGAACACCCGGTAGAGGCTGGACAGCTAAAGAATCCGTCCAAGACTTCTTGATCTTCTTCTTACCTAGAGGGAGTATCTTAGGGTTAATGGATTCCGCCATGCTACCCTGGGCTAACTGTTTATGCCTTTGGTTTTCAAGATAAATAGCCAGGGAAGACAAATGGCTTCTGAGTGTCTTAGGCACAAATGCCTTGCAGATACTATAAGAGATATGTTCATAGGAAGTACCCAAACAAAAAAGACAATGGACGTGATGCCCCTTATAGGGAATCTGCCTCCTGCACTGACATTTTCCCTTCTTGGATGACATGAACTCTAGGTAAGCAAAATAAAATACAAGCCAAAGGCACTTATCTGATGATTAGGTTTTCGGAACAGCAACAAGGCATTCAGATCGATGAGTGATAATGGTGTTTGGACTGGAGGCAAAGAAGAGCTGGTAAACTGCATCCGTAAATCACTTTCATGCCCTACGTCCTGTGTGGGAAGCATATGTGTGTGGCATATGTCGCACACAAGATCATAAGGCTTTGCTATACTGGATGAACATCAGACTGTCCTAGGTGGGAGATCCCTATACTAAAGAATACTGAAACAATGATATACAATGACATGTACTGTTATGGTAAGTACATAACTTTCATACCCGATGTTGTCTATTTTCGTCCTATTCAACGTTTGGGACAGATAACCATGGAGGTATGAAAGTTATGTACTTACCATAACAGTACATGTCATTGTATATCATTGTTTCAGTATTCTTTAGTATAGGGATCTCCTACCTAGGACAGTCTGATGTTCAGCCAGTATAGCAAAGCCTTATGATCTTCTGTGCAACATATATCAAAGAAGGGCATTCCTTAGAATGGTAGAACCAAAGGATGCACAAGTTCTGGATTGCACATCCAATTTGTAATGAGATATAACTCTATGAACCATTTGACCAAGCTGCTGCTGCATAAATGTCATTATGGGGACTCTTTCATGAATGCTGTACATGTAGCCATTACTAGAGGAATGTACTTTTAGTTTTGAATGCAGGGATAAATCCTGATTTTTATATACTATAGAAATACAGTCTGAAAGTCATTTAGAAATTGTAACTTTTGACATACGACTTCCCAATTTTGCTTTAAAAAGCAAACAGTTGATCTGACTTTTTAATATGTTTGGTACATTGTAAGTAGAATCTGAGCTGTAAGCATGTGGTGAATGAGGCATATGTTCACCTTTGTTAGAGAAACTGAGAAAAAAAAGACTGGAAAATCAATGGATTGATTTAAATTTGCTTCAGACGACACTTTTAGGAGAAAAATAGGATTTGTTCTCATTGACACTCTGTCTGTGGAAAATGAGAAAAGGTGGCTTGCATGAGAGCACTTGTAATTCAGAAATTCGTTTAGCGAATGTAATGGCAATTAGAAAAACAGTTTTCCATGAAAGATATCTAAGATATACTGATGCTACTGGTTCAAAGGTTTTCTGAGTTAATGACTGAAGCATGATTGTTACATCCCATGGGGTGTGAAGTCCTGAAATGGAAGACTCAGCAGAAAAGCTCCTTTGTGGAAAGTTTTAGAGTGTGTAAGAGAAGAAATGGAAGTGTCGTTATGACCCATGTGAAAATTTGATATGGCAGCCATTTATACCTTCACAGTAGAAAA
Organism: Protopterus annectens; assembly: GCF_019279795.1. NCBI lineage: Eukaryota > Metazoa > Chordata > Ceratodontiformes > Protopteridae > Protopterus > Protopterus annectens. The sequence goes on from NC_056729.1 coordinate 1,389,383,074, forward strand.
AAAACTTGAACTTTGGTGAAAATGTTCTGAAAGAAATTCCAGTATAGATGGGAGGACAGCAGGAAAGGGGCATAGTCCCTTTGATAAGGCCCAAAAGGAACATTTTCTGCACTTAGTTCTATTAAGTCCTTTTGGTTGATTGATTTTGTGAAGAACTTGTAAGAACTCCTGGAGAGTACAGCCTGGAATCTCTGGCTATCATTAAAACTAGAGAAATTATGGGCTTGTAAATCTAGAGCATCTCAAATGGGTGACTGAGACGATCTGGACTGGGATCCAGCACCGAGGGCAGGTGTAGTAAATGAGGCCAAAGGAAGGTGAATCAAACCTGCCAGGGCCAGAATGAAGCAAACTGCATCACTTTGGTCTTGCACCTCTTGGCATCCTTAATGAATTTTGTCAGAAGGGGTACTGGTGAGACTGCAGAGAGGACACCCAGGGCCAAATGTAGACTACAGCACCTTTTGGTGACTGTCCCTGTGGGGGGGGATGAGGGCAAAATAAGTGCTGTACTTGTTTAGGTATGAGGCAAAGAGGCTGCAGCAAAGTTCTCCCCAGCTTCTGAAAATCTCCGTTGTCTCTGACTGGTTGAGAGACCAATCATGAGGGAACAGGACTGACCTGCTCAATTTGTCTACTAGTACATTTGCCGTCCTGGGTATCTGCACTGCTATCAGAAAATGATGGGAAGACTTTCCTCATTGCCACACTCTCATGGAGTAATAGTAAAGTGGATATGATCATGTACCATACCACTGACATATTGCCTGTCTGGCTGGATGGGTAGATAGTCCTGAAAAGCCTACAATGCTAGGATGACTGTCTCATTTCTGAGATACTGGCATGAAGGCTGGCCTCCACAGCTGACCAAGTACTTTAAACTGTCTTCCACGCTAAATGCCACCCCCCCTCATCCTAGAAGAAAGGTGTCTGTTGTTACTGTGGCCTGTGGCATTAGTGAACAAAAGGGTCTCCCTTCTGTAACTGACACAGAGCTTATTCACCACTTTATATAAATTCTGCACACTTGAGTGAGACAAATTCTGGCATGGAGGGGTTGAAGACTCTGTGACTACTGGACAGAGACAGTCCACTGTAACACTCTCATGTGATATCTTGCTAGTGGAACTAAAGTGGTGGTACAGACCAAGATATCTAAAAAATGAAGAATCAATCTTGTTTATGGACGAGGATGGTGAATAACCAGAAAAGCCACCAGTCTTAAGGACTGAATTCTTGCTACTGGGAGTTTGGCAATTTGTCAAACTGTGTAGATATGACATCCTACGAATTCTATCTGCTGAGTGGGAGGAAGCTGCCTTTATGCATGATTCACTGTGAGCTCTACCTGGTCTGTAAGATGGAGTAACAGTGCTTGTTGCTGGAGCACTGGATCCCTGGAAATAGCAGACAAGACCTGATTGTCTAGATATGGGAAGACCTAGATCTCTTGCAGTCGGAGATGAGCTGCTACCACTGCCAAAATCTTGGTGAACACAAGGAGTGGGGTGTGGGGCTGCAGTGAGACCAAATGGCAGTGTTCTGAAATGATAATGACTGGCTCCTGTCCGGAAATGGAGAAATCTCCTGGATTGTATCTGAATCTTTATATGATCATAGGCATCCTGGAGATCTATACAGTACAACCAATCCCCCTTCTTCTGCAGAAGTAGTACGGACTGTACCACGACCATCTGGAACTTCACCTGTTTCACAAACTAAATGAGGTGGCTGAGGTTCAATACTGGACTGAGGTCCCCAGTTTTCTTTGGAACTAAAAAAACTTAGAATAGACTTTGGATTCTAAATGGTCTGGGGGACCCACTGGGTGACTCTTTTTTCTAGTAACTTTGAAACTTCTGTTGCAGCAGATTCCAGCTGATATGGTAGAATATGGGAAGTCTTTAAGCTCTTCTTTTGAAGGTACAAAAAGGGAATGGTATTGCCTCTGGTGATTATCCTTAATACCCAGGAATCTAAAGTAATATTTTGCCACGCTTGTGGGTGTAAGTTTAAATGCAACCTGACTACCTCCAGAGTGTGGCAGCTGTGTGAGGTCCATTTGAGTTACATTCCCACCCTCTGCCTCTGGGTTTTGTGTGTGTGTGTGTCGTCTTATTCCTGGAATAGGATCTTTATGGGGTGGAGAAACTGATTCCTATGGCAGACAGGATTTCACCATCTTGCTCACTCCTAGTAAACGTCTCTTTAACTTTGGGTCCAAATAGATTGGAACCATCAAAGGGGGCATTAATAAAGGACACCTTGAAGCTTTCCATGAAATCGCATAGCCTTGTTCAGGCATAGTGATGCATGGTAATGCCTGTACCAGCTGCTCTTCCTATACCATCTACTGCACTGGATAGCAGGTGCATGGCTACATTAGAGGTAGATTGGATGTCCACTGTTTTTTAAACATCTGAAGGCAAGTTAACCAAGAGGGACTTGGAAATCTCTTTGATTAAGTCCCTCTGAAAAACATGTCAAGTGTGCAAGGTATTTCAATGCTCTCAGTGCAAAGGTCATTGATGCATATAACCATTTCCCTAATCTGTTCAATGCCCCTGAATCTCTGTTAGGGGGAGCGACAGAAGAACTCTTCTCAGATAGTTCTTTCTACCAAGACATCTACTAAGGGTATGTTTGTCCAATGCTTCCTGTTTTTAGGAGCTACTATAATCTTGTTTTTTTGGGGAATTGGTTCCAAAATATAAGGATCCCTTCATGCCCGTGAGATCTATGAGGGTATCTGGAGGGGGAAACATCCAGGACCCAGAAGAGCCAAAATTGAATGCTTTGAGAAATAGGGATTCATCTGGAAGAGTTTCAGTAGACCCCCTTCCCACTTCATCAATTCCAGCATGTCTCCAAATGTGATGTCTTCCGGGGGATCTAGGGTAACTTTTGCCCTCATCCAAATCTGTGTCTTCAATGACTGACTCAGGAGAGAAATCTATTTGCTTCCATTTGCACATATGCTTCCATGGAACATGCCTCTAGAGATTCTGGTTCGAATCAGACTGGGAACTAGAGTTTCAGGTAGTCTTGAAGCTTATGGATTCTGACTGTCCCTGTTGATCTGAATAAGAGGTGTGTGGAACAGGTTCCACTGGATATCGAGACAGATCCAAACTCAATGCACTCACCTACCTTCTTGGCCTAGCCAAAGCCCCTGCCATATCCTTTAAACCAGATGCTGTGAGTTGAGCCAAGGAAGCATTCCTTCTGTCAACTGACTCAGGAAGTCTTGCTTGTTCCAGTCAAGGTTGTCTCCAAGAAGACCTTGGATGCGAGCTACTAAGTGCTGAGAAACTGAGAGGGAGAGATGGTTCCAAGAATCTTAGAGATGCCTCCACCACCGGGAACCTGATACCAATGCTGTGGTTCCAGGACTTGCCTAGATTCAACAGCTTTGTAGTCGAGAGACTAATGGACTCTGTTGACCCTGAAGCTCCTTGGACTGTCTGATCCAAATGAGGTGCACCAGAAGGGTTTGGATATGGACACATGAGAACTGGATCTGAATACTGAACTGGAATTGGAGAAAAATGTGACTGGTTCGATGGGACTGGACCTCCTATAGGGGACGGTGCTAGGAGGACTTCCTGTTGGATATGTGTCATCAAGAATTTCCTCATCGTTTAGCTGACATCCATTTCAGTGAGACTTCTGGTGGATTAGACTAACCTTAACGATATTAAAGAAGAGGTTCTGGAAGGACATTTGTCTTGTAAGATTGGCGAATGGAGCTGAGGGATCACCTGCTCCAGAAAAAAAGCTCGATGAGAGGGAGTTTGGACCCAACTGATAGGTGGATCCGACTGCTTTGATATTTTGGGTATCGGACCTGAAAGACTAGCTGGGTCTAGGGACCTTTTTCTCGACTTCTTGAGCCTTTACTCTTCTAAATTTTTCCCCCTTAGATCTTCTTTCTGAAGCCTTATCTTTTCCTCTATGTTTCTCTTTTTCCTTCTTTGTGCTGGAAGAAGCTAATGGTGGTCTAGACTCAGAAAACATAATCTGAATAGAAGACCCTGACTGTGGGGGAAGAACGCCTTTCATAATAAGTTTTTCCCTCCTACCTTGTATAGCTCTAGAACCAACAAAGATATAGTTATTATCTCTGCAGATAAAGGTGGAGCTGTAGTTGTACTCAACTGGTGTGATTATGATAATGAAGCAAACAAACAGCTTTCTGATCAGAGATATTATTCCATTATGCCTATTGATCCTACTTTCAGGTTCAAAAAACAGATTGATCAATTTTTGCTTTTGGCCAGGGATGAAGCTATCATTAACAATGAGGTTATGCACCAACTTATGGTCAAGGATTCTACAACTCAATACATTTATTTCCTACCTAAGATTCATAAAGACCCATTAAATCCACCTGGCAGACCTATTGTATCTGGTAAAGGGTACATTACTGAGCCTTTATCCTTGTATCTCACCAAACATCTTAAACCCTTATTACATGTGGTACGATCACGATTGCAAGACACGACCAATTTTTTGCAGATTATTTCAGACACACAGTTGGAACCTGAGTGGTTTTTATGCACATTGGATGTAAGTGCCCTATATACCAACATCCCCCATCAAGCTGGTTTGGATGCAATGGCCTATTGGTTAGAAGTATCGGGCTTATATGAAGCGAACTTTAATTCATTTTTGGTGGGTCTAGCCAAACATGTCCTTACGAATAATGTCTTTTATTACAAGGATAACTGTTATTGGCAAACTAAAGGAACAGCAATGGGGGCATCCTTTGCCCCCATATATGCGGATCTATTTATGGCTTATGTTGAAAAACATATCATTTATGACTGCCATAACAATATATTCATTGAATATATTGACATCTGGAGACGTTATCTGGATGATGTTTGGCTAGTATGGAAGGGTGATGAATGTCAACTTATGGATTTTGTTTCATATCTGAATCACAATATATGGGGGTTACAGTTTACTGTACACTATGATCTAAACACAATCACTTTTTTAGATGTATTAATCAATAGATTACCTGATCACACACTAGGTACTGAGGTGTACAGGAAGTATCCCCAATACAATACCATCTTACATGCCTCCAGTTATCACCCACCTCATATTGCACGAAATATTCCAAAATCACAATTCATACGTGTAAAACGTATTTGTTCTGAGGATTCTTCCTTTCAACAACATAAGGGTGATTTAACCAGCAGATTTAAATCCCGGGGTTATAGGATAGGGGATGTGCTAAAGGCTAGTCATCAGGTTAACTCAATGGATAGATCAGAACTTCTTACTTATAGAGACCATTCAGTAATATCACCACAACCCATAAGGTTTATAACGACCTATGCTAGAAATTCTGACAGTCTAATTCAAAGTGTGCATAGACACTGGAATATTCTGCAATGTGATTATGAGCTTGCAAGTATTATTCTAGATAGATGTTTATTTTCATTCAGGAAAGGGAAAAATCTCAGTTATTTTTTTAATCATTATAAACTTTTAGTTATGTACTTACCATAACTTCGGATGTATGGGATCCATCTCGCCTACATTCATAACTGATGGGCTCGGAGCCGATCCATCAGCTCCGACTCGGCCAACTAGTACACTAGAACGAAGTCTCTTATTGGCTGGGCTACCCTCTATCCCAGGATGCACCACACCTGCTTCCCCAGATCTTGTTTGTTCGCTTTCATACTTACATGCAAACACAGAAAAAATAGTAGTTACTACAACCAACTAAAGTTCTTCAAGAGAAGATCTCCAAATGGAACTACATTTCCTCTAAATCCCAATGGAAGGGGGAAGGAGGGCGGGTACGTATGAATGTAAGCGAGATGGATCCCATACATCCGAAGTTATGGTAAGTACATAACTAAAAGATGTAATGGGATCCTATCTCGCCTACATTCATAACTGATGGGACAGCGTCCCTAGCACCTAAATCCCGGGTGGCTCATTGGAAAACACTCCTGAGAACTGTGGAACCAAAGGAAGCCCTGCCTCGAGAAACCACATCCAGTTTGTAATGAGAAATGAAAGTGTGCGGAGAAGTCCAGGTAGCCGCAGCACAAATATCATCTATTGATAATTTGGAGTGAAAAGCTACAGAAGTAGCCACTGCCCTGGTAGAATGAGCCTTGACTGGAAAGGGAAGCTCTTTGTTAGCCTGTGAATAAATGAAAGAGATGCAATCTTTAATCCATTTAGCTATGGAGGTTTTAGCTACTGGTTGACCCAATTTGTTTATTGCAAAGGAAACAAACAGTTGATTTGATTTCCGCGTCTGAGCGGTTCTATTCAAATAAAAACGCAGTTGTCTATGGACGTCCAATTGATGAAGAATATATTCTGCGTTATTAGAAAACTCGGGAAAAAATACAGGGAGCTTTAGAGTCTGTTGAATACAGAAAGAAGAAGCTACCTTTGGTAAAAAGGAGGGATTTAATTTCAGGGACACTCTATGTTTGTGAAATATCAAATAAGGAGGATCAGAACAAAGAGCTTGAAGTTCTGAAACCTGCCTGGCCGAAGTTATGGCCACTAAAAAGGCAGTTTTCCAGGACAGAAATTTCAAATCGCAGGTAGCAGCTGGTTCGAAAGGGCGGGCAGTTAAGGCAGCAAAAACCAAATTTAGGTCCCAAGGGGGACAGGGTGAGATATTGGGGGCCTAAGGAGCCATGCTCCTTTAAGGAAAGACTTACAAAGTTTGTGAGACATCAATGAAGGTTCAAAAGAAGCATGAAAATTAGAGATAGCCGCTAGCTGAACCTTAATCGTGGAAACTGAAGAGCCCAATTGAAAAAGAGAGGCCAAGAAATTCAAAACCTCCGATACTGGGGCAGTAAGGGGGTCTATACCTCGTTGCTGAGCCCAGAAGGCGAACCTTTTCCATTTGCTGGAATAAAGTTTGATAGTGGAAGGTTTGTGAGAAGAAGACAATATGTGGATCACCTCCGGAGAGAGGGAGTTGTCTCGGATTAAGGATGGAAGTGGAGTAACCATGCCGCCAACCTCAAGGACCTGAGAGACGGGTGAAACTGTCCTGACTGATGAGTCAACAGGTCCGGAACTGGGTCCAAAAACCATGGACCTTCTACCGCATACCTCAGAAGGAAGGGAAACCAAACCTGACGAGGCCAGTACGGGGCAATCAAAATCATTTCACTCTCCAGGTAAATCACCTTCTGTATCACCCTTGGCAGGAGGGGAACCGGAGGGAAGGCATAAAGAAGACCGGGGGGCCAAATGTGGGTCAGAGCGTCCCTGGGAATCTGTCCCTGAGAGGGGATCAGAGTGAAGAACTCTCTGCACTTCGCATTGTGGGGGCTGGCAAACAAGTCACAGCGAGGGAGACCCCATTTGGCGAAGATTTTCGCAGCCACTCTTTGGTTGAGGGACCACTCGTGGGGTAACAGAATGGTCCTGCTTAGTCTGTCCGCAATCACATTGGATTTCCCCGGTATGTGCGTTGCCATTAGAAAGCGGTTGGTAGCTACCGCCCAGTGCCAAAGTCTCATGGCTTCTCTGCACAGTGGGTATGACCTGGTTCCACCTTGCTTGTTTATATACCAAACCACCGACATGTTGTCGGATAGGATAGCAATTGGACCTTGCGGGAGAGCGTGATGGAGAGCTTGTAGTACCAAGAGTACCGCTCTCATCTCTAGGATATTGATATGCAAATGCGCTTCCTGGAGTTGCCATGTGCCTTGGACCGACCTGTCCAGGTAATGACCCCCCCACCCTACCTGGGAGGCGTCTGTGGTCACAGTGGCAACGGGGGATTGAGGAATAAAGGGTCGCCCCTGGTCGAGATTGGATCGGAGGAGCCACCAACGCAGATCCCGACGGCAACTCTCCATGATCATGACTAAGTGGTTCAAGGGGAGTTCCTGATAGGACCATTGAACCGACAGAAGCCATTGCAGAATTCGCATGTGGAGTCTGGCTAAGGGGACTAGGAGTATAGTTGATGCCATCGAGCCCAACAGTTGTAGGATCAGATGGGCCGGAGCTCTTGATAGGGGGAGACAGGATCTGACTTGGTTTTGTAAAACCTGAATTCTTGCTGCCGGTAAGAAGGCGCGCATCCTTTTTGTATCTAACTCTGTGCCTATAAAAGTAATACGCTGAGATGGCTGTAGTACAGATTTTTGCCAATTGAACGTAATTCCCAAGAAACGGCCCAAGGTGACCATGGCCATGAGCGCCTGAAATAGTAGATGCTTGGAGGTGGCAGTAAGGAGCCAGTCGTCTAGATAAGGAAACACTTGGAATCCTAGACTCCTCAGGTGAGCAGTCACCACTGCCAGACACTTGGTGAACACCCTGGGGGCTGTGGTGAGACCAAAGGGCAGTGCTCGGAACTGCAAATGACTGACTCCCAGGCGGAACCGTAAATGTCTCCTGGACTCTTGACCTATCAGAATGTGATAGTAAGCGTCCTGGAGATCTATGGAGCACATCCAAGCATCCTTCTCCAACAGTGGGAGAATGGATTGAAGGGTGACCATTCGGAATTTGGACTTTTCCACAAAACGATTCAATGAACTGAGGTCCAAAATGGGCTTGAAGTCCCCTGTCTTTTTTGGGACCAAAAATAATCTTGAGTAAGTTCCTTATCCGATCTGGTCGGTGGGGACAGGCTGGATGACTCCTTTTTCTAGCAGCTTTGAAATCTCTATTGCTGCCTGATCCCGCTGACTGGGTGGCACGTCCGGGATTTCCCTTAAGGGAAGGGGGGGCTTGATGAAGGGGATGAGATAGCCTCCGGTTATAATCCAGAGCACCCACTGATCGCTGGTTATAGCTTCCCAAGCTTGTGGGTGTTCCGCAAAACAACCCCCGACTGGCTCCGGAGCTGCACAGTCGGGCAACAACTCAGGGACGTTGAGTGTAGGAAGGACCACGAAAGGAATCGCGGTCTCCAGAGTTACGGGGGCCTCTGCCGCCTCTGGGGCGGCGTCTTCCTGAATCCCCCCCCCGCCTCTGGAGGGGGGATCACTGGGTGGAGTAGGGAAAGACCTCTGAGTTTTTCTGAACCACATTTTCCCTCCTCTCTGGGCCTTGGGGTAAGGCCTAGAGGGAGCGAAAAGCGCCAACGGCAGCGAAGGGCTTGCCCTCCTGCGGGCACCGAGTTAGTGTGTCCTTCACCTTGGGTCCAAACAAAGATGACCCATCAAAGGGGGCGTCGGCGAAGGAAGACTTGAAGGCCTCTGCAAATGAACACAAGCGTAACCAGGCGTGTCTCCTGAGGGCAACGCCTGTTCCCGCTGCTCTACTCGCCCCTTCGGCCGCATACGAAATGAGCCTCATGGACGAGTTTACGATGGAAAATAAGGTAGTCATCTGGCCAACAGTGGGGGCTAGCGCCTCAGGTAGATTACCAGTGAGGGAGTCACTTAGCTCTTTAAGGAGGTCCCTTTGGAGCCTGGTAAAATGACATAAGTAATTCAGCGACCGTAACGTAAAGGCCGCTGAAGAAAGGGTACGCTTCCCATACCTATCCATGCTCCTGGAATCTTTATTAGGAGGGTGGACAGACGTTGAAGCCTCTGCCACGTCCTGCTGTGTGGCAGATGCCACCACCATAGCATCTACGGGAACTCCTTTAGTCAAAAATTCCTTCTGGGGGGGGGGGCTGAGAGAAATTTATTAGGTCTCGCAGGCACCAGTTCCACAGAGTCAGGGTGTTCCCAAGCCCTTCGAGAAACCAAATCAAGGAGTTCATCGAAGGGCGGAGACACCCAGGAGGCGGAGGGCTGGGCCCCAAAGGCCTTGAGGAAGACTGACTCCTCAGCGGAAGGGGTTTTGGCCTGCCAATCTCCTCTCTGTCTCAGAATCTCAAGGATATCTGAGAAAGAGACATCATCCGAAGATGATTTAGGGACCCTTCCGTGTCATCGAGGTCAGTGTCCGATGTGACAGACTCATCTTGGGAGTCCACGTGTTTCCTCTTGCACAATTTCTTCCGTGGGAGCTCGTCCGAAGCAGTTTCGGACGGACCCCCCGGAAGAAGGGAACCCCCGATGGGGGTATCCTCAGGCCCTGGGGCCCCACTGCCAGGGGACTGCAAAATGGCAGAAGCACCAGTCTCCAGGTCTAGGGACGGTGAGGTGGAAGCCTGCTGAGCCGGCAAGAACATGGCCAGCGCGCTCCTCATGGCCTCAAAGGCCGGACCTCCAGACTCCATGGAGATCACTGGCCTAGAGGCCACGACGTCACTAGGGATTCCGGCAGCCGATGCTCCGAGGGGAAGACTAGGTACCGAGGCACCCAGTCCCAAGATGTTCCCCTCGGGCCCGGCTGAGGAAGTCCCAGTACCAAACCCTGAACCCGAGGACAGGGTAGGAACCATAGTCGGTGCCGATACACCTCGAAGGGGTCTCGGTTCCGACCGTATGGCTCCGCCTTGCTCCACCATCACCGACTCCAACGGCTCCGAGGAGGATGGAGGAGGAATCGAGTGTTTCGGAGGGGGGATCGGCTCCGAAGCCAACTGGGCCGGAGCCGAGACCATTTGAGCAAAAACTGGAGACTGGAAAAGCCTCTGAATAACCCTATCCAAATCCGAATCCGACAGTTTTGAGGATTTAGAGGAGGTAGACAAAGGGCGAGACAACTTTCCTCTCGGCTCCGACAATGTAGGGGACCGGCTCCGAAAAGGCTCCAACACTATCGGCGCCGGATCCGCCACAGCATGAATAACAATCGGCGCCGAAGGAGCTTTCTTCGGAGCCGAGGGGGAAGAGTCTGAGCTGCACACCTCCACCGGCTCCGAAACCATCGGAACCGATGGAGGTGATTCGCCTCTCGATACTCCAACCTGTGGCTCCGAAAAGTACAGTTTTGTACCTACCATAAATGTAGATGTTCGAAGATCCACATTGCTGCAGTCCTAACACTTGGGTAGTCCGCTGTCCTTCGGTCGGCCCGAATATCAGAGTATAAGGCTGACGTCGGTCAAGGCGCATTTGACTGACATCAGAACGTCAGGGTACAAATGCGCATGACCGACGTCATATCCTCAGTCTTTTCTTGCCCCAGATGTCAGAAGACCCTAAAAAGAAAGGTCAAAACCCATAGACAACAACTAAACAACCAACCAGCCTAACACCAAAAATATGTACAATATATACAATATACACAATATACCTCAGATGGATAACCCAACCCACACAACCACCTCAAACTACAGAGGGGAAGGAGGGAGGTAAATTGGACTGCAGCAATGTGGATCTTGAACATCTACATTTATGGTAGGTACAAAACTGTACTATGTTCTTCATCTCACATTGCTGCAGTCCTAACACTTGGGTAGAATCCCAAAGCAGAGGTAAGGGAGGATGGCTAAACTATAATGAAGCAGGATCTGCCAAAATGCCCTGCAACACAGCAGTGGCAAAACCAGCCCTGGATTTAGAGTACAGTGGAAGGTGGTAATGCCTAGAGAAGGTATGCACTGAACTCCAAGTGGCTGCCTCCAAAATATCCTTAGTTGCCACCCCCCTCAAAAAAGCTGTTGAAGTGGCAGTAGCCCTAGTGGAATGAGGCCTAATCCCAGCTGGAATCTCTTTGCCATGATGGGAATAACAGAAAGCAATGCAAAATCCAATCCACTTAGAAATAGTTTGTTTTGACACGGGCTTGCCCTGAGAGCACAAAGCAAAAGAAACTAATAACTGCTGAGATTGTCTGAACCCTTTAGTTCTGTCCAAATAATATCGCAACTGCCTGTGTACATCTAAAGTGTGCAAAATCTTTTCCCCTTTATTTTGGGGATTTGCATAAAAAGTAGGCAAATGAATAGTTTGGTTTAAGGCCACACTAGAAACCACTTTAGGCATAAAGGAAGGATTAGTACGTAAAGATACCCTATCCTTATGGAAAATTAAGAAAGGCTCAACTGCCATAAGGGCCTGCAATTCAGAAACCCTTCTTGCAGAGGTAATGGCCAACAAGAAAGCAGTCTTCCATGACAAATATTTCAACTCAGCAGTAGCTGCAGGCTCAAAAGGTTGTAGAGTGAGTTTCTCCAACACAAAATTGAGATCCCAAGCAGGAGTAGGAGCCCTTCGTGGGGTCTTATATTCTTTGCCCTCTAAGAAATTGCTTGAACAAAGGATGAGAAAACAATGGTGGGTCACAGTCATAGTGAGCTGAAATTGCTGCAGCATGAATCTTAATAGAAGAGAAGGACAAACCTTTGTCTAACAACTCAGTAAGATATTGAAGAGCCACACTTAAATCAGGCTCAGAAACATCCAAATCCTTAGCTGCACTCCAAAACAAAAATCTCTTCCATTTATCTGCGTACACTTTCCTTGTACTAGGCCTTCTAGCTTCCAAAATCACATTCAAAACTTGTTGTGGAAGTTGAGACCCTCTATGGTTTAAAACAGAATATGCCAGGCTGTTAGGTGAAGAGAGTGAAGTTTGACATTGAGCAAATGACTGTCCTCCTGGGACAACAGATGTGGAATCAAAGGCAAAGGCCATGGAGGCTTCCGTACTAGACTTCTCAGTAATGGGTACCAGTGCTGTCGAGGCCAATCTGGAGCTATCAAAATCATCCTTGGCTTGTCCTGTCTGACCTTCAGAAGTACTTTTGGGAGGAGAGGCAGAGGTGGAAAGGCATACACATGAAGATTTTTCCAACTGAAAGAAAGAGCATCCACTTTCCAAGCTGTGGGATGAAACCTCTTTGTGCAAAACTTTGGCAGCTGGTGGTTTAGTGGAGAAGTGAACAGATCTATGTCTGGAGTTCCCCAGGACACTGTCAATTTCTGAAATACATGAAGATCCAGTTTCCACTCGTGGGGATCCATGATTTGTCTGCTTAACACATCTGCTAAGGAGTTCTGTGCTCCGGCAGAAACCTTGCCTGAAGACTTAGTTGTAAACTGAGAGCAGTCTCCCACAAAATCATTGCTTGCCTGCATAGAGGATAAGAATGTGTTCCCCCTTGCTTGTTGATGTACCACATGACAGTTGTGTTGTCTGTTAGAATCAACACCTGCCCTGGAAGAAGTAAATCCTTGAAAGCTATTAACGCAAACTGGACTGCTAACATCTCCTTCAAGTTGATATGTAGATGCTGTAGTCTGACAGGCCACTTGTCTTGTATCCACTTTCCGTTTAGATGAGCTCCCCAAGCTTTGTCCGAGGCATCTGTCGTTAAAATTTGACTCGCCTCTGGCCGGGTCACAGAGAGTCCCTTGTTTAGGTGACATTCCTGAGCCCACCACAAAAATTCCTTTTGAATGCAAGGTATTATTTGAATGACAGTGTCCAGATCCTGGCAGTGCTGTGTCCATACAGTTTTGAGATACCATTGCAACTTCCTCATATGCAGTTTGGCATTGGGAAGCACCAGAATACAAGATGCCATGAACCCTAAGGCTTGAAGGACTGTCCTTGCAGTCAGCCCGGACTGAAGAGATAGATGATGGAAGTAAAGGGAAAGATTCTTTTGTTTGTCCGGGGTTAGAAAGGCCATCTGGGATGCTGTATTCAGTCTTACACCCAGAAAGCACATGTCTTGAGAGGGTACTAGACTGGACTTTATTTCGTTCACAGAATACCCCAGGCATCTTAGCACTGCTATCACATATTCCAAATGACGAAGAAGCTCGTCCCTTCCTTGAGCCAGAATCAGGCAATCGTCCAAACAAGGATAGATTTGTATTCCTTTCAGCCTGAAGAAAGCTATCACTGGAGCCAGAACTTTCGTAAATACTCTGGGCAGTAGATAAGCCAAAGGGCAATGCAGAGAACTGATAGTGAGAAGTCCCAGTCCGAAAACGCAGATACTTCCTGCAACTTAGCCTGATAGGAACATGAAGGTAAGCCTCCTTGAGATCCAAAGTTACCATCCAGTGATCCTTGCCCAGCAGAGGTAAAAGCTGTTGTAACGTCAACATTTTGAACTTGGGAATGTCCAGATAAGTGTTGAGGATAGATAAATCCAAAATTGGTCTCCACGTGTTCCCCTTTTTTGGTACAAGGAACAGGCGAGAATAAAATCCTAGGCCCCTTTCTGGCATAGGAACCGGCTGAATGGCCCCTATTTGGAGTAGCAGAGAAATTTGCTTGTGAGCCTCTATTCTTTGTTGAGGAGGAATGTCTGGCATGCCTTTGAAAGGAGGCAAGGTATGGAAATAAAACCTGTAACCGTGATGTATGATATCCAATACCCATCTGTCTTGGGTAATCAAACTCCAATTTTCTTTGAAAAGTGCCAACCTTCCTCCCAAAGGTGCTGCCAGGCGAGAAGGTTCTGGCAGCTGAAAAGGTAGGTCATTGGGTCTGTTTACGAAAGGACTGACCCCTGCCCTCACCCGAAGACTGTGCAGGAGAACTCCCTGTTCTAGGCCTGAAAGAGCCCTGACCTCTGCCCCTGTCACGTCTAGATCTACCCCTAGACTGGGAATCGTAAGAAGGATACGTCCACCCCTTAGTAGGCCAATTTCTACTAAACTTTGGAGGCTGAACCTGCAAAAAATCTTTAACAGTCTGCATAGACTTAGCCTTGTCTTCCATTTTCTTTAAAACTGTCTCAACAGGAGAACCAAACAAGACATCAGATTGCAAAGGGGCATCCAAAATCCTAGTTTTAACATGGTCAGATAAATTTTGATCCCTCAGCCAGGCATGCCTGCGAAGAACTGACCCAGTGGCAGCCACCCTAGACGAGGCCTGTACAGCATCAAAACCACATTGCAAAGAATGCTTACCCACCTGTTCAGAAACATGCACTAAATCTTGTAACTCTTTACAATCAATACCTTCCGCCAGAGCATCAACCTTAGATTTCAACTGTGAAAGGAGATAATTTTGATATTTCAACATGTGAAACTGGCAATTCAAAGCTCTCATGGCTAGAGTGGAAGAAGTATAAACTTTCTTTCCCCATCTATCCAAGGCCCTGGCCTCTTTATCTGCAGGAACCGGATTCTTGACAACAGAAGCCTTAACACCCTTAGGCCCCTGGCTAACAGTTTCTGGGTCTGCCCTAGGACTCTTAAAAGATACTTATGAGCTTCAGGCACCCTGTAATACCTATCTGGTTTAACAGGAGCAGGAGGCAAAGAATCAGGATTAAGAGAAGCCTCTGCAAACACATCTTCCACCACATTCAGAACAGGAGGTATAGCCAAAGGCCTATGCTGGGGTAAAAACAAAAATTCCCTAAGCCTTTTCCTGGAATCAGAGAAGTCCTGACCTTCTCATTTAAAATGCTCTCTCATGGAGTGAAGGGTCTCTGTAAAAGAAAAATCCTCAGGAGGAGAAGCAGAAGGAGTAGAATCATCCACATCAGAATCAGAATAATGAGAATACTCCTGCAAGTCTTCAGCCGAAGACTCAGACACATCCGAAGCCTGCTCATAATCCCCCAACACTGGTTCCATCCTAGGCCTCTTATCAGGAGGGGGCATAGAGCCTCTAATTAAAGTAATTAAATCTTCTGCCATTTTAAGCATGTGCTCTTGGGCACAGAACCTGAAGAACTAGGAGTGACACCCACAGAAGCTAAACTAGACCTGCCTCTAGGAGAAGCCTTGGAAGCAGAAAGAGAGGGCCTAGACACCTTAGGAAGGGAGGGGAGTACAGTTATCTGAGAAGCCCCTACAGCCTGACCTGCCTCCTGGGAGGCCACATCCTGTAAAAACAAAGTTTCTCCCTGGGACTCCAGAGAGGCCTCCGTCGGAACCACCGGTTCCACTGACGCCTCTAAAGAACCGGCGTCCGGTTCGGACGACTCCTCTAACCTAGGTTTAACCTTGTCCTTGCGCTTCTTTGAGGAAGCCGTCGGAGCATCCGACGGCATATTGTAATTGCACCGCTTCCCAAAGACCAACCTGGCACAATCCAACCTTCGCTTTATAGTGCGTTTATTGAACCTAGCACAAAAGCGACACCCAACAACGTCGTGCTCAGGTCCCAAACAAGGTATACAGAAATTATGGTAATCCCTATGCGGTATCTGTTTCCCACAAGAAATACAGTTATTCACTTTTTCTGACATCCGGTAAACCACTGAGGCAAGAAAAAAACAAAATATTCCCCAACGGGGTACTTAACCAACTCTGACTTCGGTCTGAAACTCCGAATTCGAAAAATTTCAGAACGCCGAACGGCACTTGCAACACTGCTTCTGCATCGGACCATGCGGCAAAAAAGACTGAGGATATGACGTCGGTCATGCGCATTTGTACCCTGGCGTTCTGATGTCAGTCAAATGCGCCTTGACCGGCGTCAGCCTTATACTCTGATATTCGGGCCGACCGAGGGACAGCGGACTACCCAAGTGTTAGGACTGCAGCAATGTGAGATGAAGAACATCTAATGGAGCCGAGGAAAGAGGCATCGAGGCAGACCCTTCGACCCCGAAGTCAGTGGAGCCGAGGAAGAAGAGGTCGACTTATGCTTCTTGGCAGTCGGTTCCGACGGACTTGTCGGAGCCGACGACTTTTTCTTTTTAGAGACAGTAGGAGAAGACTCCAAGGCTTCCTCAAAAGAGGGCTTAATAAGACCCTTCAAGATCAGTTTATTTTTTCGCTCTTGAAGAACCCTAGAGGAAAAAGCATGACACACACTACATGTCTCCTGTAAATGTTTAGGTCCTAAACAATACACACATATAGAGTGACTGTCCGTAATAGACATTTTGTAATTGCACCTAGTGCATTTTTTGAAACCTGACTTTTGCTCTTTGGACATGTCTGTCAGGAAATAAGGCAGTGTCTAAATACCAAAAACTTAGCGCCAAACTGCAGAGCGCGAGAAAACAATGGCACGAGCTCTCCAGAGAGAGATTTACCTCACAAGAGAAAACACAGTAAGAACACAACAACAACAACGGGCAAAGACCCTCTAACTTAAACGGGCTTTGCCCGGAGAAAAAAAATGACACCGACTTCAATAAGTAGGGCAAAGGCCCTCTAACTTAAACGGGCCTTGCCCGACAGCGATATAGAAGTATCAGAGTAGTCAATCACTCACACACAAAATGTACAAAATTCCAAAATACAGAAAAATACACAAAATAGCCGTTAAAACAGCTGTTGTATTAATTGCAGAGAAGAAACCCCAAGGTCAAAGACCAGTAAAAGGTAAAAAAGAGACCACTTAGCTCCAGCCAAGTCGAGACCACGTCCAGCTTGTAAAGCGGCAAACGAGATCTGGGGAAGCAGGTGTGGTGCATCCTGGGATAGAGGGTAGCCCAGCCAATAAGAGACTTCGTTCTAGTGTACTAGTTGGCCGAGTCGGAGCCGATGGATCGGCTCCGAGCCCATGGATCGGCTCCGAGCCCATCAGTTATGAATGTAGGCGAGATAGGATCCCATTACATCGTGGTAATACCTTGAACAACTCACAACTCTTACAAACAACGTTGATGGGAGAACCATTGTGTGGCTGTTTTCCTTGTGGTCATTGCACCAACTGTCAATATGTATGTAAATCTAAGCAATTTTCTAGCAGGAATTGTTCTTCAGTTTATGATCTTCATTTCTTTGCAAACTGCAGTAGTGATTGGTTCATATATTTGGCAACATGCAATTGTGGCTCTTTTTATGTGGGACAAACTTCCCGCCCATTAAGATTACGTATATCTGAACATATTAGTAATATCAAGAATAAAAGAGCTCATAATGCACTTTATAAACATCATATGACACACACTACTGCTAAATTTTCTTTTATGGTTATTGACAGTATACAAGGCAATCGTTCCAATAAGACAGGTTGGCATTCCATTTTAAATGCCAAAGAAAAGAAATGGATTATCAGACTAGGTGGATTGTTTCCACCTGGGCTTAATGAACAATTTTAGATGTCCACCAATGAGCTATGAGAAGCATATATTTAAACAGCATTGTTTTTCTTTTTGCTTTACACTGAAGAAGGCTGTGATATTGTCCGGCCGAAACCGGTCTGTTTTGCTGTTTTATATTTATTTAAAATAAACCTTTTTTTCAGGTCTCTGTATGCTGGCTCTACATTTTTTTTGATCTTATTCATTGGTTTTTTGAGCCGTGCATTCGCCTTCGTGCAGGGGGTCTTTTTGTGTGTTAGCTCTACAACCAAACACAGCACAGTTGGCTTAGAGGATTAAGGAGCTATTAACAAGCTGTTTCCTGTGGTCCAGTGGTGCAAAGTTTGACTCCCTCAGCTTCCACTGCCTAACTATGTGACTTTAAGCAAGACACATAACCGGACATCGCCTACGGACTAAGTCTGAAAAAAGTCCACATTCATCAGTACTCTACCCTGGAAAAAATAAATAAATATCAATATACAAATATAAACAGATGTAACAATTTGCCTGTAAATGAGGAACACCTAAACAATACACACAGAAGGAATAAGGATCTTGGGGAGGGATCTTGTGTCCACAAGCTGAACACTTTTTAAAACTTGAAGGTTTGTCTGACATCAGATAACTATCAATAATTCTGTATAAACCATAGAATAATTCAAAAACACACCTCTAAGAAAAACTATCAAAAAATCCTATTATTAACACCACACACTAACCTATTTTCATTAATAAGACAACTAGAGAACTATCTAAAAACATACCAGAAAACCCTAAAGATAACTCTAAGAAAAAAGTTACTAAATCTTTAAATACTACAGGAACCTAACCTCTAACAGCTACACTACATTATCTTATGATACAAGCTAAAACGGATGAGTCACAAGGGGGAAAAATGAATATCTTTCACTTATCATGAATGATTCGCAATAGTTCTCGGAAAACATGTCTAGATGGAACAGGTGGCAAACCAGATCTGAGGTAAATCAGGAAGAAGGAGGGGATTATGGGTAAGGGAGGAGTCACAGTCTCGGATGCCATTCTCTGGAAGAAGAAGCTGAGGTCAGATCTGAATTAATCCAATAACCCAAACACCGAACAGCCAACATTAGATCCACTGTTACCTGGGTCAGAAGGGAGCCACCATAATGATCATCTGGGAGTCTTTCTGAATCTTCAGAATGACCCTGGATATTAAAAGAAAGGGTGGGAAAAGCATACAGGAACATTCCTGTCCATAGAAAAAAAATGCAGCTGTCTTTCAGGCCTTCTCGCATGGTGTCCACTAATACATTGGATTTAACAGGAATGTGTGTTGCTATTAGAAAGCAAGTACAAGAAGTCACCCACTGCCACACTCTCATTGCTTCTTGGCACAAGGAATAGAAGTGGGATTCCCCCTGTTTGTTGATGTACCAGACTATTGAAATGTTGCTTGTCAGTATAGCAATAATACCCAAAGGAAGAACATCCTGGAATGTCTGCAATGCTAGAAAGACTGCACTCATCTCTATAGCACTGATGTGCAGACTGGCCTCTAAATGGGACCATGCATCTTGCACCAAGTAGTGCTCCCACCAGCTGGGAAGCATCCATGGTCACTGAGGGTGGATAAAAGGGGTGGCTGTGAGGATCTTCTGGGGCATGGATCCACCAGGAAATAATGTTCTTTGCAAATCTTGGTGATCTGAATGGGAAAATTCATGGGTTGTCATCTTATCAACCACTGGACAGCCAGTGTCCACTGTAGCACCCTAATATAAAATCCTGCCAGTGGTACAAGTGTTATAGAGGCAGTCATAGTCCCAAGGAGCTGTAAAACTAACCTGGCTGCGGGTGATTAAAGAGACAAGACAAGACTTGTACAGCCAGATGTTGTAAAATGGACAGTCTGGACTGAGGTGGTCTTGCTATTTGAGAAATTGTATCCAGGTGAGCACATATGAACTGCAGGACTGGAGTGGGAGAAAAGTGCGATTTGCTGTCACTGACTGGGGTGCCCAGATCGAGGCATAGATGCAGCAAGTAGTCCCTGGCTTGAGTCAAAAGATGCCTGTTGGGAATGATGAGGAGCCAGTCATTGAGGAGCCAGTCATTGAGGTATGGAAACACCCAGAAGCCTAGCAATCACAAGTGAGCTACAACCACTGTCATACATTTAATGAACACTCAGTGGGCTGTGGTGAGACTAAAGGGCAGGCTTTGAACTGGAAGTGACTGTCCCTCAGCTGGAAATTAATATACTTCCTGGATTGTCAATCTATTTTGATGTGATAGTACACATTTTGGAGATCTATCACACACATGCAATCATCCTTCCTCAGTAGCGGAAGTATGGACTGAACTGTGACCATTTGGAACTTCAAGTGTTTTACAAACAGATTTAGATGCCTTAGGTCTAAAATTGGCCTGAGGTCCCCGATTTTCTTTGTCACCAAAAAGAATCTTGAATAGGTTCTGAACCCTTGCTAGTCTGATAGAAACTTTTGGATGACTCTTTTTGCTAGCAGCTTCTCGCTTTTTAAGGCTGTGTCTTTACTTTGGCAGGGTGGCATACTGGGGGACTTTCCTTGATCTTATTGGGGAAGGATGGGAAAAGGGACTGTAATAGACTCTGGATAATTACAGTCTGCACCCAGACATCTTCAGCGGTGGATGCCTAGGCTTTTGGGTGCAGAGATAAGTTCACCCAAACTGCCTCTACAATGCAGCAGTCAGGCAATCCTTTAGGGACTCTGATAAAGCTTCTTGGTAAATGGAACCCTGAAGCTTTGGTTTTGTGGGTCTCCTCTGCCATGTGGGTGACGTCTACCATTGGTTTTCCCCCATCTGCCGCAGGGAGATTGATATCAGGAGGAATCCTGGGAAAACCTTTGAGACTTTCAGAATGATAGCCTCCTACCTCCTTTCTGGTTTCTAGAAAAGATCCTCTAAGGGGTAGAAAACCATATTCTTACTGCAGACAGTGTTTTCCCATCCTGTGTGCTCCTGAAGACAGTTTCTAACTTTGGGCCCAAACAGAGTCAATCCATCAAAAGGAGCATCGATGAAGGATATCTTGAAAGGCTATGTGAACTCGCATAATTGCATCCAGGCATGTCTCTGAACCATAATGCTTGAAACTGCACCTTTAGAAACACCTTCTGTAGCACTGGAGATCAAATGGAGGTTTTTGAGAGGGACTGAATTGTTGCCATTTGGGAAGACACTGTTTTCTTGCCCTCCGCAGTCATAGACCTTGAAAGGGACTTTGGAAAGCTCCTTGGTCAAGTCCCCCTGAAACTTTGTTATGTGTGCCAAACAATTCAGCGATCAGACAGCAAAGGTCACTGATGCATAAATTTGCTTCCCAAATCTGTCCAAGGCTCCAGAATCTCTGTTATGGGGATGGATAGTAGGGCTTTCCTCGGCAAGTTGTTTTTAGTGGCAATATGGGTGCAATTAGGTATTTATCTGGCTTTTTGGGGATGGGTTCTTATAGCATGTATGGATTCTTCCATGCCCGATGAGAAATCAGATCTACAATTACATTCACCAGGGACACCACCCAGTAAGTAGCTGAGCCAGTTCCGAAAGCCTCAAAAACACCAACTCCTCCTGGGAAAGGGCTTTGGAAGACCAACCACCTTTTTTGTCTCAGAAGCTTGGGGATGTCCCTGAATGAAATATCCCCAAGGGGTGACCCCTACCATTCACAGAAGTCCATGTCCTCTGTTAGTGACTCTTGCGGTGAGTCAGTGTGCCTCCTCTTGCACTTGTGCTTCAGTGGAGCTTCCATGGGGGGATAATCTGTGGATGACTCAGAAGCCCTCTGGAGTCCTGGATGAGGACTATCTCAAGAATGTAACGGACAAGCTGTCCTGAGGGAACAGAATGAGCAGGTTCAGGACCTACGGCAAACAGCTGTCGAGGAGGAGGACCCAGGGGCCAAAGATGTCCTATCTCCTGAGGTGGAAAAAACTCTCTCCACTGCCTTGAAGGCAGAAGCCAAGGGAGAATCCAGAACTACCCCAGGTGAAGCCAAAGCCACCTGACTAGTATAGCCCAGAAAGCCTCTCTAACTCTGTCTCAAAACAGAAGTTAAAATGCAGCTATCTAATCCCGAAGCCCTGAGGGGAAGAAACAGCTCTGACAGTCTCGGAGTTGAGCCCTCACCCCAGGATGTGGCACCGAGGCTATGGCTCTGAGATGCCTCTAGGTCCAACAGAGTCAGCGCAGGCTGAATCAGACAAGATGTTGAAGTTGAAGAGGACCAAACCTTCATTTCCAATGCAGACAATCCTGGGAAGTCTTGGATCCAATGTAAAAATCCAAACTTCTTTTCTTGCAAATATGCTCACAACACAATCTGCCAGTTTCTTTTTTTCTTCTTCTATTGCAACGAAAGTACTTATTCAATATATTAACACTCGTACTTTTTTGTCCCTCATATTCTGCCAAATATCCACACTAAAATTTCTTATGTTCATTTCTTTCCAAACTTGACACTTGCAAACATGCAACATGACAATTTGCACCTTAAATTTCTTAATAGTTCAGCACTTTTTGACTTTTTGTATGTCGGTAATGCTATTTATATTCCATTGTAAAACTGAAAAAGCAACCATTCTGCTGTTTTAAAGTTAGAATTAATTATAATGCACATCACTTTTGTTATATGTATATATTATTCTTACTAGGTGCTAATGCATATCTTGTAACATTTCAGTAACAAGACTTTTAGAGTTGCAATTTCACATATTTGTCTGACTACATGGCACATTTTTCCAAACAGTTCAATTCACTATGTCTTTCCCCAAATCCCTTTAAATACAGAATAAAAAATGAACTATGCAAAACTGAAAAATAAATCCAATCCCAGTCTTCCAAACAGAAGACTCAGCTTCAAAACAATGGCTACTTGCATTGGTTTCTACTTTAAATAAGGCACCCTTGCAGAAGCTTTGTAACCACAAAGGAACCAAACACACACACACACACACACACACACACACACACACACACACACACACACACACACACACAAAAAAAACAGAAAGCAATATCAGAACAAATGTTTATTAGCTCAACCCCCTAGCGATTTGGCAGAAAGCATTCTAGGGGATTTTTCATACACCATCCAACAAAAAGTACAGTTGTGTACACTTACATAAATGTAGATGTTCAAGTGCATTCACTGTTGCAGTCATCACATTTGGGTTATCCCTGCCAGGGTAGCCCTCAGCCAGCCCGAATACCAGAGGCTTAGTATTTCTGCATCGGTTGCTGTCGCTTCAGGACTGACATCAGGTCGTCAGTAGTATAAAGTAAGGCAGCCGATGCTATTACATCAGTTTTTCTTGCCCTAACCTGTCAGGAGCCCCCAAGTAGGAGCCAGGTTCTGGTGGAAGAACCCCACCAGTAGAAAGTAAATACCAATATGTCCCTTGTAAGGAAAGAGAAGAAAAAAGAGGGATGGAGGGAGGGAAACCAGGACTGCAACAGTAAATACACTCGAACATCTACATTTATGGCAAGTGTACACAACTGTACTATGTTTTTCGTGTGCAGTCATCAAATTAGGGTTGATTCCCAAAGCTGAGGAAAAGGGTGGAGGCAGTCAAGGAAACTAGGGGCTGGCTAGGATGCCCTGCAAGACTGCAGAGGCAAACCCTGCCCTGGATTTGGAGAAGAGTCGCAGGTGGTAATGTTTGGTAAAAGTGTGAACAGATGTCCAGGTAGCAGCCTCCAGGATGTCCCTGGTGGGGACTCCTCTGAGGAAAGTTGCAGAGGTGAAGGCTGCTCTGGTGGAGAAAGTCCTGACCCCCTTAGGGGGAGGTTTTTCGTGTTGCTTGTAACAGAAATGGATGCAGTGTGCTATCCATTTGGAAATTGTTTGTTTGGAGATGGCTTTGCCCTCTGCCCCTGTAGCAAAGCTAACCAGTAATTGATCAGACTTACTGAATTATTTAGTCCTGTCTAGATAGAATCTGAGCTGTCTGTGTACATCTAGACTAGAGAGTGCAGGATCGTTTCCCCCTTGTTCTGGGGATTAGGAAAATAGGTGGGCAAATGAATGGATTGGTTGAGAGCCACATTGGACACCACCTTGGGCATGAAGGATGGGTTAGTCCTGAGGGATACCCTGTCAGCATGGAAGATGATGAAGGGTTCCACAGCCATAAGTGCATGCAGCTCGAAGACTCGTCTGGCTGAAGTGATGGCCAGAAGGAAAGTTGTCTTCCAGGAGAGAAATTTTAGCTCTGCAGAAGAAGCTGGTTTGAAGGGGGGCAGGGTAAGCTTTTCCAACATAAAGTTAAGGTCCCAAGCTGGGGTTGGTGCTCTTCTGGGTGGTCTCAAGTTGCTAGCCCCTCTTAGGAACTGTTTGATCAAGGGGGTGTGAGAAAAGGGGCTGCTCAGTGGGAAAATGAGCAGAGATAGCAGAGGCATGAATTTTAATAGAGGAAAACAAAAGACCACTGTGTAGTAGGTCAGTTAAGTAATCCAGGATGAGAGGGAGGGAGGGCTGTGCCATACTGACTCCCTTAGCCTGAATCCAGGTGCAGAACCTTTTCCATTTGTCAGCATAAGACTTTCTAGTGCTAGGGTGTCTGGCCTCACGTATAACATCTAGAACCTGTTTACTGAGGTTGGCAGATTGATCGGGGGTTAGGGAATAAGCCAAGCTGCCAAACTGAGTGTCTGCAATTGGGGATGCATGAATTCCCCTTCTCTCTGGGTCAAGAGGTTTGGACTCTGAGGAAGATGCCAAGCTGGCAGTGAGGACAGGCTGTGCAGCAAGGGATACCAGTACTGGCGAGGCCAGTCTGGAGCTATAAGAATTGCTCTTGTTTTTATCTCCTTTATTTTGAGCAATACCCTGGGGATGAGAGGTAGTGGAGGAAAAGCATAAACTGATAGATTGACCCAGGGGAAGGGCAGGGCATTCACTTTCCAAGCCATGCAGTAATGCTCCCAGGTGCAGAATTTGCTGAGCTGATGATTGGTGTGGGAGGCAAAGAGGTCACCCTTCGGGGTGCCCCATTTCTGAGTTCTTCTGTTGAGCTGCCACTCATGTGGGTCCAGAAGATTTCTGCTTAATTGGTCTGCCAGAGAGTTGAGAGAACCTGGTAGGAATTGTGCTAACAGGTGGAGCTGCATGGCAGAGGCTGTATGCCAAAGGGTCATGGCTAGCCTGCATAGTGGGTAGGAGTGAGTCCCTCCCTGCTTGTTGATATATACCACATTACAGTGGTGTTGTCTGTTTTGATCAGGAGAGCCCCTGGGGAGAGAAGGGGCTTGAAAGCTATCAAGGCGTGCTGGACAGCCATCATCTCTATTTGGTTGATGTGCAGAGGGATTTGCTGTGGGCTCCATTGGCCCTGTATGCACCTGCATCCAGGTGTGCACCCCAGGCATAGTCTCATTCGTCTGTGGTGAGGGTCTGGGTAGCAGGGGGTGGTGTGAAAGGTAGTCCCTTGTTGTGGGAGCATGCTGTTGCCCACCAATGAAAATCTTTTCTGAGGCAAGGAATTATATGTATAAGAGCCTCCAGGTCTTAACAGTGTTGACACCAAAGGCTTTTTAGGTACCACTGAAGTTTCCTCATATGCAGTCTGGCATATGAAATGAGTAGCATGCAAGATGCCATGAACCCCAGAGCTTGCAGGATCTTCCTTGCAGATAGCTGGGTGTCTGGCGGCTAGTTGAGAGATGTAGGCTGTCAGGAAATTTTGCTTTTCTGGTGTAAGGAATGTCATCTGGGATGCTGTGTCCAGGCTTGCTCCCAGGAATATTATCCTTTGGCTGGGCACCTGTTTGGATTTCTTTTCGTTGATTGTGTACCCTATGGAGGTTAGTAGGGACTTTACAAAGCCCAGGTGCTTGAGCAGCTTTTCCTGGCTGTCTGCCTGAATAAGGCAGTCATCTAAGTATGGGTAAATCTGGATATCCCTTTGTCTGCAAAAGGCAATGGCCGGAACCAGACATTTTGTGAAAACTCTGGGAGCAGTAGATAAGCCAAAGGGAAGCGGAGAGAAATGAAAGTGTTGAGATCCTGCCCTGAAATGGAAATATTTCCTGCATGATTCCCTGATAGGAATATGGAGGTAGGCCTCTTTTAGATCTAGGTTGGCATGGGTAGCAGCTGCTGGGGGGTGAGCATTTTGAATTTTGAGATCACCAGGAAAGTGTTTAGAATGGATAGATCAAGGATGGGGCGCCAGGTGTCCTCTTTTCTGGGTACCAGAAAAAGTCTGGAGTAGAAACCTTGGCCTGTCTGTTCTGCAGGAACATGCTCTACTGCCCTCATAGAGAGCAGGGAAAGGACTTGCTTTTGGGCCTCTGCCCACTGGTTTGAAGGTAGAGCTGGGAACCCTTTTGGGTAGGAAGGGCATGGAAAGACAATTTGCATCCCTGGGACACTATGTTTAGAACCCAGCGGTCTTTGGTAATGGTGGCCCAGGTGCTTGTGTGAAAGGAGAGTTTTCCTCCTAGGGGTAAGTGAAGGTGGGCAGAGGGAGGGGGTGGGGGAGGTGAGTCATTGTGAGTTCTTACCATAAGGGGGTGGCTTAGAACTCCCTGGTTTTGAAGTGGAGGTAGTCCACTACTTAGATCTCTGCATACCCTGTGGTTGCTGTCTGGGGGGGGGGGGGTCTGGTTCCCTGGGGTCTGGGCTGGACTGGCTTAGTGGGAGCAGGAAAGGACCAGTGCTTGGTGGGACAATGCCTGCTGAACCTGGGTGGCTGGACCTGTAAGAAATCCTTAACTGTCTGCATAGATTTAGCTTTTTCTTCCATCTTTTTAAACACCCCTTCTGCCTTAGTGCCAAATAAGTTGTCTTTGTGCAAGGAGGCATCCAACAATTTAGATTTGACATGGTCTGGCAAGGACTGTTCCTTAAACCATGCATGCCTTCTAATAACCGATCCGGTGACTGCTGCCCTGCAAAAAACTTCAAGGGCATCAAAACCACAGCGCAAGGTGTGTTTAGTTACTTGACTTGCAAAATGCATTAACTCTTGTAACTCTTTAGATTCTGCACAAGCAGGAAATTAAGACATTTTTTGTTAGAGGAGTTCCAGGGTATGTTTCTGAAACTTTAGCATATAGAACTGACAATTTAGTACCCTGATAGCAAGAGTAGCTGAGGTGTATACCTTTTTACCCCATCTGTCATTTGCTCTGGAATCCCTATCTAAGGGGGTTGGATTCTTAGCAGAGGTTGTTTTAATCCCTTTAGGCCCTTGAAAAATTACCTCAGGGTCAGCAGTAGGATTTTTAAAAAGAAATTTGTGTGTGTCAGGGACTCTATAGTACCTGTCTGGTTTTCTGGGTGCAGGAGGGAGGGTATCAGGAGTCAAGCTGGATTCCTGGAAAACATCCTCCACAATATCCAGGACTGGGGGGGTGGCCAAGGGTCTGTGCTGTGGAAGATCTAAGAATTCCCTAAGTCTCTTTTTAGACTGAGGGTAGTCCTGACTCTCCCACTGGAAATGCTCCCTTAAGGCATGAAGGGTTTCCCCAAAGGAAAAATCCTCTGGGGGAGAGGCGGAAGGGATGGAATCTTCTGCATCAGAATCCTCATAAGTAGAGAGGGGTTGCATGTCTTCATATTCAGATGCATCAGAGTCATCTGACTCTTGTTCAGACTAAACTACAGGGGACAGATCTCTTTTCCTTTTGGAGGGGGTAGCTTGGCTTCCCCTGATCAGCATGATAAGGTCTTCTGCCATTTTAAGCATCTGAGACTGAGGCAAGGAAGCAGGTGCCTGAGACTGGGTCATCGATTTCTTGGGTGTGGTTCATACCCTGGGCCTAAGAAACTCGGTAGTTTTCGAAAGAACGGTAGTCGCGAAAGAAGATAATTGGTTTGTGTTGAGAATCGGTAGTGTGAAGGACTTCCTCGGAAGCCGGTGCCTGCTCAGCGGCTCTGGACCCATCCAAGGTAGAGACGACCACAGGATCCTTAGTCGAAGAAGAGTTTTGCAGCTTACCAGACTCTGAAAGGGTCTAGGTAGCGGCCTGCGAATCCACAGAAGCGGGCATCAGGGGCTGCAAAAACACCTCATTGAGGACTGGAGAACTGACGACTAGCTTAACGGAAGCATCATTGGTAGGTTTGGACCTGTGCAGTCTGTCTCTGTCTTTATCTTTAGGTTTTTTTTCAGAAGATCTGCTGTCGGATGGCTTACCGAAGCCATATCGGAGTTCGAGGACTGTAAGCGAAAATATCTAGCTACAATAAGGGCCCGACGATGGATAGTTCTGGCGTTGAACAAAGCACAGAAGCAACAGCGGTGGATGTCATGGTCTGGGCCTAAACAAGTGACGCTGTAAAAATGAAAGTCTCGGTGCGGTACTTGCTTTCCACAGGTAAGACAATTGTTTACTTTTTCTGACATCGGTTAGTGCAAGAAAAAAGGATCCCCAATGGAATACTTAGCTTTAGAAGACTTTAGCTTCAAATTGGTAAAAGAAAGTCAGGTAGTGGCCGATCGGCACTCGTGCGAACTGCTTCTGCTTCGGGCTCCACCATAAGAAAGACTGATGTAATGGGGTCCGTTGCTTGACTTTATACTACTAACAACCTGACGTCAGTCCTGAAGCAACAGCAACAGACGCAGAAATACTAAGCCTCTGGTATTCGGGCCGGCCGAAGGCTACCCTGGCAGGGATAACCCAAATGTGATGACTGCAACAGTGAAACACAAAAAACATCATTTAAATACACTAATTAATCAACTGACAAAAATCACTCTAAAGAATATTTAAAGAGACATAAACAACAATAATCATATTGTGCATTTCCAGGCTATAGAAGTATTTAAACCAACAGGTTTAAGAATCTTATATTTCAAGATCATTTACATTTGAATACATTTAATGCTTTAAGCATATCACTTATTTTTTAAGTTTTACCTTAGCAAGCACAAGAAATACAAAATCATACGCATTTTCACCATGAAATTCAGTAGCATATTCTGCCACACTATTAGTGATGTCTCCATTCCTTATAGCAGAAAAATGTTCCTACATGCACACATTGATCTTTGTTTTTGTCTAATATACAATTTTTACAACCAATTTTCATTTGTTCTTTTAGCGTCTTTCAAAGTCCTGCTTATTTTAAACACTTCTGAGTGTACTTGTTCTGTTTTGTTCTTCAGGTTTACTGGAACCCATCTGCTACACTGATAATGCACAAAGGTCTGCTTCCTGCCAATCAGCCTTGAGATTCTTCTCATCCAGAACTGCATCTCTTTTTTTATTTTTTTCTTTGCTGATATTCAAAAAATGGATCTGCTAGCCAATAACTGAATTTTCCCTAAATGTATAACTACTACCAACTTTTTTAACACTTTCTCAACTTTCACAACTGGAGATCTCAACTAGTGTGCTTCTCAGTCAGCTACCATCTTGGAACTCATGACAGACAGACCTGATCTTCTCAAACAGGATAAACTGCCCACAGGCATTTAGATGGGTTTAGGTGGCAGAGCATTTATAAGCTGCCTCTGTCCAGCAGCGGTATAGGTGCCAGTCCAGGGGTAAATTTCCGATTTCCCATCCACTGGTCCAGGTTACATTTGAAAAAAGTTACCAAAGCCATGGACAAGGGTCAGTCTGTCTACACTACTTTGTGGCACTGGCAAATGCCTTTGACATAGTTCTCCATGCAGGTATTATCAACAAGATTACCTAACAAAACATTATCCCCTATGTCACATGATGGACAGCCAGAACAGAACTCATAAAGTGAGGGCTGGTGCTCCTTCTACAAAAAAAAGAGCATCACCACTGGTGATCTACTGTACAGGGCTTGGTCGTTAGACCCCCTTATCTCAGGCATCTACTTTTTTGATGAAAAAGAGATGTCAAAAACCTCTGACTAACTAAAACTGCTAATGACTGCAAGCTGGACATTACTGTTAACTTCCCTGCTGATTCTCTGATACTTTAACAAGGGCTGGATCAGACCAATGCCCAGTGTACTGACCATAGGCTTAAAGTCAATGCTAAAAAATGCAGTGTAGGCTCAACTGCAAAACAAGACTATTCCTGATTAAACCATACAAATGAATCAACACTTAAAACCAACACGCTCGGAGAACTAGATGCAATCATCAGTAACAATCTATACTCTAACAACCATGTACCAACCACTGCCCAATTAATTTTTAAGGGAGTATCCTCTAGAGCCAAATTAGTCACAGTTAGTCCCAGTTCATTCTTTACTAGACCCTTCATCAAATGCAATGCCTTCTTCTGTATATATCTCTCCAAAGTTAAATGTGACAATAATGTGTCCTTTGTATCTCGGAGCACTGTCTCTTCACCATATCTCTTTCAGCAGAAGAAAAATTCCCAAGAAGTTTTCTAAAAAAAAAAAAAATCTAATACAATTTAATATTCCCCTTGGGGAATGATTTTCTAACAGAATGCTAAAAGAAATTATAGCATATTTTAGCATATAAAGAAAATCTTCTTATTCAGTAACAAAGCAATGGGAAGAAGTTGTTTTTCTTTCCATTTTACCCTCATGAACTGTTCCAGACTCCTGCAGAATTTCACATCTATGTGTTCTAGCCACAGAATGATTCTGCTCCAACACAGGTACAAATGTAAGTCCCTGTGGTAAAATTTCTTGCACAATACTCAAATTAAATTTTCCTTTCCTAAAGTACTATGGTAAAAGGCATACCTCTCAACTTTACCTCATTTTGAGGAACATGTCCTCTTTTTGCTCCATTAAGACTGCCGGTTCCAGAGGGAAAGAGTGTGGCATATATTCAGTGTTACGATTTCTAAGCAAAAAATCCAGGATAAATAAATCATAAGATTTTATCATCTAAAACATGTACTGTATGCACAAAGCAGTTTAACCATGTTGTGAGCTCTCTAACATTTTTAGTAAATGATCCACATTTACTTAATTGTTCCACATTTTGTGAGGCAATTCTCTACATCAGGAAAATTAAAGGATGAAAGCTATGGTCAAATAAAGGCAGTACTACAACAGGGCTGATAAATCAGAAGCCACTACAGCAGGATTAGCTTTCTGAAACAGTGCTAAAGGCCAGGGTTTGTCCACCACTGAAAGGACTGGACTTGACACATCCACAAGAAATACCAACTAAGGGACTGATGAAGGTGTTGATAAGGTCTTACCATCCGCATCATCCGATCCATATCTGCTTCAGTGAGGCTTCTGGTTGATCTTGAAGAAGTCATCGAGGTGGGCCGGGAGGGCCGCCTCGACGACCTCGAGGGAGACCGATCCTCCTCCTCCAGCTCCGGAGAAAAATGAGGTGAACGCTGCCGAGAGGGGGAGGATCCGTAGACCCTCGAGGGAGACCTAGCCAACTTAGACGGCGGGGCTGAGGGTTGAGTCCCAGCCCGCCTTTTGTGGGACTTATGTCCCTTGTCCTTATGTCTTTTCTCCACCGTAGTGGAGGTACCTGAATCCCCCGAACTCACAACCAAAGAGGGAGGTTGAGTCCCAGGTTGAGTCGGGGGCACAGAAGGCACGAGGGCTGCCGAGACAGCCTGTGCCTGAGAGGGGGAGGAAGAAGAAGCCGATTCCTGAGGCAACAAGCCCGCCAGGATCAGCTTGTTCTTCCTGTCCCTAATAGCTCGGGGATTAAAGGCCGCGCAGATTGTGCAGGCCGATGACAAGTGGGCCGCCCCCAAGCATAAAACGCACTGAGTGTGGCCATCCGCCAGCGAAAGTTTATGGCCACACTCAGTACATTTTGAGAACACCGCCTTAGGCCCTTCAGCCATAACACCACTCACACCAAAACACACCCAAACACAAAGAGGGGGGAGGGTGAAAGGCAGGAACTATCAGAAAAACTAGTTAGAAAAGGGGAACAAAGGTATCTAACTAACTACACTATCGATAACTAACCCAGAAAAACTACACACTCACACTAGAAAAAAGTTTTTTTTTTTTTTTTTTTTTAACAGAAAAAAGAAAAAGGTTCAATCTCACCAAAAGCCAAGGAGCTCTTCAAAAGTAGCTGCTTCAGCCGCGGCAAAAAACGATCTGAGGTAATGTAGCACATAGCAAGGGATTATGGGTAGGGGAGGAGCTAGGAGCTCGGATCTTGTAGCTTGGAAAGCTGCCGGCTCGGATCCGAGATCGGATCCGATACCCACAGGTTGCAGAGCAAATGAAGTAACTACTTCAGATCATGTCCTCTTTTTGCTCCATTAAGACTGCCTGTTCCAGAGGGAAAGAGTGTGGCATATATTTAGTGTTAAGATTTCTAAGCAAAAAATCCAGGATAAATAAATCATAAAATTTTATCGTCTAAAACATGTACTGTACGCACAAAGCATTTTAACCATGTTGTGAGCTCTCTAACATTTTTAGTAAATGATCCACATTTACTTAATTGTTCCACATTTTGTGAGGCAATTCTCCACATCAGGAAAATTAAAGGATGAAAGCTATGGTCAAATAAAGGCAGTACTACAACAGGGCTGATAAATCAGAAGCCACTACAGCAGGATTAGCTTTCTGAAACAGTGCTAAAGGCCAGGGTTTGTCCACCACTGAAAGGACTGGACTTGACACATCCACAAGAAATACCAACTAAGGGACTGATGAAGGTGTTGATAAGGTCTTACCCTCTGGCAGCACCAAGTTCAGTGAGGAAAACATCACTATAAAAATGGAGATCAAGAAGTCAGTTAAATAGGTATAAATGAAAGTTATGTACTTACCATTATAGGATCTTTTCATTCATGCCCGGCCAGTTTGACTTATGGGTCCTTGAGCCACTTAATGGAGCTGACATAGCAGCCTTAGTGCTCAACAGTCAAGCCATTTATGTTTTTCTTCCCACAATGCACTAGAGTCTGGGATTACCTTAGATCAAGTTTGGTGTTCCAAAAGTAAATAATTATATGCACAGAACTACATACATTTACACATGCATCCACACACATATCCAGATATATGTATACAAATGTGTGTGTGTGTGTGTGTGTGTGTGTGTGTGTGTATGTATGTATATATAATATATATGGGTCTACTACGGTTGATTGAAAACTCACTTGACTAAAAATGAAATTACTAGGACCACTTCGCTGAAAGCTTACCTCACTGAAAGCTCATTTCTTTGAAACACATTTCGTTGAAAGTTATAAATGGCCTTTTCCCCACTGTAGTGTGACTCTGGAGTTAGTATATAAAGTAAGGGGGGTGTGGGGGGCACAGTCCCCCACATTGGGGGGTGGGGTGGGCATAGCCCCCCACATATTATAAACATTTTAAACTATACACAGTGATACTTACAAGTGCAATAAATAACTGTTTCCAAAAGAGAATATATAACCAAGATATGTGGGGGGCTTCACCCCCCCACACCCCCCCTTACTTTATATACTAACTCCAGGGTTGCACTACAGTGGGGAAAAGGCCATTTATAACTTTCAACAAAATGAGTTTCAGTCAAATGAGTTTTCAGTGAAGTGAGCTTTCAGTGAAGTGGTCCTAGTAATTCCATTTTCAATCAAGTGAGTTTTCAATCAACCGTAGTAGACCCACATGCACATATAATATATATATATATATATATATATATATATATATATATATATATATATATATATATATATAAAATACATGTACATAATATATCTCTCTCTCTCTCTCTCTCTCTCTATATATATATATATATATATGGATCTACTTCATATGGTCAACATTTCAGAATTTCGAAGACCATATGGCCAAGACCATATGATCGACATTCGAAATGTCGACCACTGAATAAAAAAAAAAAAAAAACACAACAAAAACTCACCTTCATGCTGCTAGCATGGGGGGGGGGCGTACCCCCCACACCCTCCGGAACGTAAATATACCAACTCTGAGATTGCACTACAGTGTGGAAGATGGAAATCTTTCCATTCTGCACTGTATGGAGATGCAGGTTCTGCATGGTCGACATTTCGAATGTCAATCTTATGGTCTCGGCCATATGGTCTTCGACATTCTTGAAATGCCGACCATGTGAAGGGGACTCATATATAGATATATATATATATATATATATATATATATATATATATGTAAAAATAGAAGCTGTAATATCCTTTAGGATCTACAAGAACAAAAAAATCAAGAAGGGAAAAGAAAGGGTGGGTTGCTGTATCGAATGGACATGGATGAAAGGAGGTAGAGTTATGGAGAGTACACAACATTCACTCTGCCCAATCAGACATGTGGGGCAGAATCCCAAGCTACATGAACTCCAAGGTAGCATTATGACAGGAGACAACTGGGAACATAAGCTCCAAAGGACACGCTAACCCAAGAATGGAATCCAGTTTGTAGTGTTTAACGAATGTGTGCCTAAAGGACCAAGTGACAGCTGCAGAGATTATATCTATTGACCAACACCTGAAGAAAGTTGTAGAAGTTGCCGCTGTCCTAGTGGAATAAGCCCTGAGCTTATCTTATAATGGCCGGTAGTGCTAAGTACAGATGTAAATAATGTAGTCCAAAAACTATCTGGATATCTAGTTTGTTAATTGCAAAGGATATAAAAGCACCATGCCCTTCCTGAAGGTTCTTGTCATATGACAGCACAATCGAAATTGCCTAAACACATCCAAGGTATGGAGAATGTACTCTCCTTTGTAGGAAGAAAGGGTGGGTTAGTACACTCTTCCATTATGAAAAAAAAACACAAGCAGTGCACATGAGAAGAAAGTGTCTAAAACTTGGAAATCATTCAAACAGAAGTGATAACTACCACAAAAAAGAAGTTATGTACTCACCATAACGTTCCATCTGTGTTGTTGATCTTCATTTATCCTTGACCTGTGGATTCGGTTCTGAAATCAGAACCAACTCCACCATACTACAGCCCAAGAGGACCAAAAACACTCGAGCTTTTGTCCCTACCCATAATGCTCTTCTCCATTTTACTCAGATCGAGTTTGCTGATTGACAGACAGAAAAAGATATGTATCCTGAAAGTACTATTGTGGAGACCATATCTGGTATAGGATGGTTAAAAGAACTGTAAAGAAGGACATGGCTCATTCCACCAAAAGAAATCAAAGGATGGGGATTAGAGGGTGGGGGGGAGTCAAGGATACATGAAGATCGACAATACTGATGGAATGTTATGGTGAGTACATAACTTCCTTATCTGATGCTGTCAATCTTCATTTACTCCTTGACCTGTGGGACAGAGTCTCCAGCTAATTTTTACCTTGGGTGGACTCATGGAAGTATATTCCTGAGCATCACAGAACCAAAGGACACACTTCCCCTGGAGGCAAATCCAAGTTGTAATGAGTAATAAAGGTATGTGGGGTAGCCCAGGTTGCTGCTGCACACATGTCATCCAAGGAAGCCCTGGAGCGAAAAACTGTTGAAGTGGTATTGTTATTGCTCTGGTAGTGTGCCTTAACATGTCCAGGTAAGTTAACATTCTTTCTGGTGTATGTGAAAGATATGCAGTCTTTCAACCGTCTAGTAAGTGTAACTTTGGATACTGGTCCACCTAGTCTAGCACTAGAAAAAGCAATAAACAGCTGATAAGATTTTCTGAAAAGTTTTATTCTATGAAGGTAGAAACACAATTGTCTGTGGATGTCTATTAATTGCAGACAGTTTTCACCATTGTTTGAAAAATTTGGAAAGAGAACTGGTAAATGTATAGTCTTATTAATATTTGTCTTCAAAACAACCTTTGGTAGAAAGAATGGATTGGTCCTTAAAGAAACCCTATCTGGGTGAAAACTAAAGTCAAATATGGTGATTTACAAGATAGTGCCTGGATCTCTGAAATTCTCCTAGCAGAGGTAATAGCTATTAGTAAAGCTATTTTCCAAGACAAGCACTTTAGCTCACAAGTGGCTGCAGGCTCAAAAGGGAAGTAAATCAAAGTCTGACGAACCAAATTGAGATCCCATGGAACATACGGGTCCTTATAAGGAGGCTTCAGCATCAAGGTTCCTTTCAAAGCAGCCTTGCAGAGTTTATGAGACATTAATGAGGCATCCTGTAACCCACTTTGAAAGCCTGAAATGGCCGCTAGTTGAATCCTGATGGTAGAGGCAGAAGCTCCTTCTTCAGAAAATTGAGGACAAAATCTCTAAAATACGTGTGATGGGGGCTGAGAAAGGATCAGTATCATTATTATGAGCCCAACATGAGAATTTTTTCCATTTGCTACAATAAAGTTTTCTAGTGGAGGGTTTGTGCGAGGCCAAAATAATCATACAGACTGGAGAAGACATAATATTATGCCTGGCAATCAATGGATGTGGAGAAGCCATGCTATGAGCTTTAGGTTCTGAAGGTTCGGGGGTGAACTAATCCCTCTGTATGCCAGATGAGGCCAGAGAATGGGGAACCATATCTGTTGAGACCAGAATAGGGCAATGAGGATCACTTTGCTCTTCAACCTGGTTGATTTCATCAGAAACTGAGGGATTAACGGTATCTGGGAAAAGGTGTATAGAAGTCCAGAGGGCCAATCATGAAGGAGAGAGTCTCTTGGGGACTCTCCCGGATGGGAGACCAGGGTAAAATAGCTTGTTGTTTAGGGGCAATGCAAAGAGGTTGCAGCAAGGCTTGCCTCAGCGGCGCAAAATAATTTTTGCCACTTTATGGTTGAGAGACCATTGGTGAGGCATGAGGATGCAGCTGCTCGGCTTGTCCGCTATCACAATGGAAGTCCCCGAGATGTGCATTCCAATTAGAAAATGGTTGGAAGGGATCGCCCACACCCAAACTCTGAGTGGCTGAGAAAGAATCTCTGGAACCCTGATTTTGTGGGTCACCTCTGCCGCATGGTGGTCTTCCATTAAAATTCTCCCCTCTACCCCTGGGGAAGCTGCTACCTTGTGTGTCCTGGAAAGGCCCTTGGGAATTTTGGAACCACATTTTTCCATTCCTCTGGTTCCTAGAGAAGGACTGTTGAGGAGTAGACAAACATATGCCCACTGCAGAAAGGGTCTTCCCATCTTTCTCACACCTGGACAAGGTCTCTCAAACTTTTGGGCCAAAAAGAGAAGATCCATCAAAAGGTGCACTGACGAACCAATTCTTGAATGGGTCCGCAAATTTGCATAGGCGCATCCAGGTGTGTCTCCTTATAGCTATGCCAGAACCCGCTGGTCTGGTTGTCCCTTCAGCTGCATGTGCTACATGCCTCATGGACAAGTTGGATATTGTCTCTCGTCTTGTATAGCTAGTTAAGACGAAGAGGCTCGGGTGTTCATTTATATACTTTATTACATACAGACACATCAGGATTGACAGCAGCAGCAACATAAAATATAAACAAACTAACTAACTAACTGACTGACTACTACACATACATACATGCTTACATCTCTGCAGCTCACTATAAAATGGCAGCCTTGCTTGCACATGCTCAGTATTTATATGCATGTACTAGCTTACAAGAAAGCTTCTTAAAGGTACATACACACTCTGATCTTCATCCTCCTTGTTTACTGTGCTGTCTTGCAATAATAAAACAACATTCATGTCCAAGTTGTCGTGTATCTGGAACATGCTCTGGAACTGCAACCTGATCTTGTAATGTAGCAATTAGGAGTAGGTTTAGCAATAAAGTCACAGGTGAACGATCTACTTGAACTCTTAGGGGTATTCTCAGAAACAAAGATATTTGCTGAAATGGCTTCTGGAACTGGAACACTGGATAAGTCACTCTGAGAACTAGGGTCCTTATCACAGGCAAGATGTTGCAATACTGGCTTGGACACAGGTAATAAATATTTCCGATTCTGTCTAAATTCTATTCCTTGCAATTCCACGATGTACGATCTTGGCTCTGGACATAAACTCTTCATGAGTCCAATCCGATCAAAACCTTTTGCTATCTGCATCCCCACTATCTCCCTTTCTCGTAATGGATTGAGCGGTTTGCTGATCTTATCATAATAGGACTTCTGGGACAAACACTTTTTCAGGAGTTGAGCTTTCACTGCTTTGTTGTTCTTTCACATGGAACTAACAAATTATTTACTACTGACTGATAGTATGGTTCTGGTTTGTCTCAACATAAGTCTCTGGGCAGGTGAACCAAGATGATTATCGCGAAGAATGTTTCTGAGATTCAGGAGATTTCGAAATACATCAGTAGTGTCTTGTTTTGACTTCTCTAACAATTGTTTTGCACTTTGAACTGCACGTTCTGCTAAACCATTTGACTGTGGGCACTCAGACTACTCGTAACATAAATAAAGTCCCACTCTTCAGCAAATCTCTTGAATTGCTGGCTTGTAAACTGTGCACTATTGTCAGAAATAACTGTGTAGACTACCATAGACAGAAAAATGCCTCTTCAACTTAGTAATGACAGTACTAGACATGAGATGAAGTAGGTTAATCTCGAAGCAATCTGAATAAGAGTCTACTAACACCAAATAATGCTGACCATTCCATTTGAAAATATCTGTAGCTGCTGTCAACCAAGGTAGTTCAGGAATCTGGTTTAGTTGAAGTGGTTCTTTCTGCTGACGTGGTTTCGTAATGTTACAAACAGAAGAAGATGAAAGTATTCTCTCATTATCTCTTGACATAGAAGGCCAAAATACAAGTCCTCTCGCCTTTCTTTTGGTAGAATCAGTTCCTGGGTGGCCATGATGCAAGGTGTTAATATACTCTTGCTGCAAAGATTTTGGAACAATCACTTTTGGACCTTTCATGATACCACCATTGTCAGCCAAAATCTCATCTATGTAAGGAATATATGGGTGCACTTCTAGAGGTAAATAAGACTGCTTTGATGGCCATCCTCAACTGATAAAGTGGTTGAACTTTTGGAGAATTGGATCTGAAGATGTATGAGTTCTAAGCTCATCAGGATGTGCAGAAGAAAATTTTCTCACTTCCATGATTTCAAAATCAGGTTGCCAATTTTCATGCTGTTCAGTAGTTTTTCTAGGTGATCTGGATAAAGTATCAGCAAGATAAAGAAATTTGCCTTTTGTGTAAACAAGTTTGAAATTATACTTTTGCAGTTTCAACATCATGCATTGCAATCTAGTAGGAGCTGTGAGCATAGGCTTTCTCAAAATAGTGACTAGAGATTGGTGGCCGGTCTCATTTTGAATAAGTCAGCCATAAATATAATCACAGAACTTCGAACATGCAAACACAATTGCCAAGAGCACTTTCTCTATCTGAGCATACTGCATCTCAGTTTGGGTTATTTAGAGTTCTCGAAGCATAGGCTACTGGTCTACCCTCTTGAAGAATGACTGCACCAAGACCAAATTTAGAAGCATCATAAGAAAACATTACTGTTTTGTGAACATCATAGTATTTTAAAGTAGGTGGACTGGCAATTCTCTGTTTCAGGAAATCAAATGCTCTTTGGTGGTATTCTGACCAGGATCAGGTTACATCTTTGCATATCAGCTCTCTGAGCGGTGCTGAAAGGTGCAGCAAATCTGGAATGAAGTTGCTAAGATAGTTAACCATGCCAAGAAAACATCGTAGGGCTTGGACATTGTCTGGAGCTGGCATCTCAAGAATTGCTGTTTGCTTGGAAGGATCTGGTCATAAGCCTGAACTAGTAAACAAATGACCAATGTAAGTAACTTCTTGTGCCTAAATTTGCACTTCTGAGGATACCGCTTAAGAGTCACTTCACAAGCTCGTTCTAGAACTTTCCTGAGGTTTCCATCATGTTCGATTTCACCATTGCCTCCTACAACAATATCATCTACTATATTAGCACATGGATAGCCTGAACAAATTTGTTCCATTGCATGCTAAAAGACTTCAGTGGCAGAATTTATCCCAAATGGCATTCTCAAAAATCTGTACCTGCCAAAAGGAGTACTGGAAGTGGTTAGCAATGAGGATTTGCGGTCAAGCAAAATTTGCTGAAATGAACGTTTTGCATCTAAGACAGAAAAAACGGTGGCATTTAACTGTACACATTGGATGATGAGGTTGTTTTAGTGCTTTGTTCAAGTCTCTTGGATCAATACAGCACAAACCACAGGACACACAGCTCACCTCCACAGTATGCCCCTCAACCTAAGCCCCTAAGGCTAAACACCTTGCCCAATACACTAATCATAGGTAACTCAATAGTGAGGCACACAGATGTCCCACTCACTAGGTTGAATAAGGAGAAGGTAATAGTCAGCTGTCTATTAGGTGTCACAATCCGACACATGCACTCAGGTCACTCCATAACTTTTAGTTATGTACTTACCATAACTTCGGATGTATGGGATCCATCTCGCCTACATTCATAACTGATGGGCTCGGAGCCGATCCATCGGCTCCGACTCGGCCAACTAATACACTAGAACGAAGTCTCTTATTGGCTGGGCTACTCCCTATCCCAGGATGCACTACACCTGCTTCCCCAGATCTTGTTTGTTCGCTTTCATACATCCATGCAAACCCAGAAAAAAGTAGTAGTCACTACAACCAACTAAAGTTCTTCAAGAGAAGATCTCCAAATGGAACTACATCTCCTCTAAATCCGAATGGAAGGGGGAAGGAGGGTGGGTACTTATGAATGTGAGATGGATCCCATACATCCGAAGTTATGGTAAGTACATAACTAAAAGATGTAATGGGATCCTATCTCGCCTACATTCATAACTGATGGGACAGCGTCCCTAGCACCTAAATCCCGGGTGGCTCATTGGAAAACACTCCTGAGAACTGTGGAACCAAAGGAAGCCCTGCCTCGAGAAACCATATCTAATTTATAATGAGAAATGAAAGTGTGCGGAGAAGTCCAGGTAGCCGCAGCACAAATATCATCTATTGATAATTTGGAGTGAAAAGCTACAGAAGTAGCTATTGCCCTGGTAGAATGAGCCTTGACTGGAAAGGGAAGCTCTTTGTTAGCTTGTGAATAAATGAACGAGATACAATCTTTAATCCAATCAATGGAGGTCTTAGCTACTGGTTGACCCAATCTGTTCATTGCAAAGGAAACAAACAATTGATTTGATTTCCGCGTCTGAGCGGTTCTATTCAAGTAAAAACGCAGTTGTCTATGGACGTCCAATTGATGCAAGATATATTCTGCGTTATTAGAGAACTCTGGAAAAAACACAGGGAGCTCTATAGTTTGTTGAATACAGAAAGAAGAGGCTACCTTTGGTAAAAAGGAGGGGTTTAATTTCAAGGAAACTCTATGCTTGTGAAAAATCAAATAGGGAGGATCAGAACAAAGAGCTTGAAGTTCTGAAACCCGCCTGGCGGAAGTTATGGCCACTAAAAAGGCCGTTTTCCAGGACAGAAATTTCAAATCGCAGGTAGCAGCTGGTTCGAAAGGACGGGCAGTTAGGGCAGCAAGAACCATATTCAAGTCCCAAAGGGGGACAGGGTGAGATATTGGAGGCCTAACGAGCCATGCTCCTTTAAGGAAAGCCTTACAAAGTTTGTGAGACATCAATGAAGGTTCAAAGGAAGCATGAAAATTAGAGATAGCCGCTAGCTGAACCTTAATGGTAGAAACTGAAGAGCCCAACTGAAAAAGGGAGGCCAGGAAATTCAGAACCTCCGATACTGGTGCAGTAAGGGGGTCTATACCCGTTCCTGAGCCCAGAAGGCGAACCTTTTCCATTTGTTGGAATAAAGTTTGACAGTGGACGGTTTATGAGAAGAAGACAATATGTGGATCACGTCCGGAGAAAGAGAATTGTCTCGGACTAAGGATGGAAGTGGAGTAACCATGCCGCCAACTTCAAAGACCTGAGAGACGGGTGAAGCCGTCCTGACTGATGAGTCAACAGGTCTGGCACCGGGTCCAGAAACCATGGACCTTCTACCGCATGCCTCTGTAGGAAAGGGAACCAAACTTGAC
Source organism: Protopterus annectens (assembly GCF_019279795.1). Classification (NCBI taxonomy): domain Eukaryota; kingdom Metazoa; phylum Chordata; order Ceratodontiformes; family Protopteridae; genus Protopterus; species Protopterus annectens. The sequence goes on from NC_056729.1 coordinate 1,389,424,729, forward strand.
GAGGCCAGTGCGGGGCAATCAAAATCATCTCGCTCTCCAGGTAGATGGCCTTCTGTATTACCCTCGGTAGGAGGGGAACCGGAGGGAAGGCATAAAGAAGACCGGGGGGCCAAATGTGTGTCAGAGCGTCCCTGGGAATCTGTCCCTGGGAGGGGAACAGCGTGAAGAACTCTCTGCATTTTGCATTGTGAGGGCTGGAAAACAGATCGCAGCAAGGGAGGCCCCATTTGGCGAAGATTTTCACAGCTACTCTCTGGTTGAGGGACCACTCGTGGGGTAAGAGAATGGTTCTGCTTAATCTGTCCGCAATCACATTGGATTTCCCCAGTATGTGCGTCGCCATTAGAAAGCGGTTGGTAGCTACCACCCAGTGCCAAAGTCTCATGGCTTATCTGCACAGTGGGTAAGATCTGGTTCCACCTTGCTTGTTTATATACCAAACTACTGACATGTTGTCGGAAAGGATAGCAATCGGACCATGCGGGAGAGCGTGATGGAGAGCTTGCAGCACCAAGAGTACCACTCTCATTTCCAGGATATTGATATGCAAATGCGTTTCCTGGATTTGCCATGTGCCTTGGACCGACCTGTCCAGGTAATGACCCCCCCACCCTACCTGGGAGGCGTCCGTAGTCACAGTGGCAACGGGACGTTGAGGAATAAAGGGTCGCCCTGGTCGAGATTGGATTGGAGGAGCCACCAACGCAGATCCCGACGGCAACTCTCCGTGATCATGACTAAATGGTTCAAGGGAAGTTCCTGATAGGACCATTGAACCGACAGAAGCCATTGTAATATTCGCATGTGCAGTCTGGCTAAAGGGACTAAGAGTATGGTTGACGCCATCGAACCCAACAGTTGTAGAATCCGATGGGCCGGGGCTCTTGATAGGGGAAGACAGGATTTGACTTGGTTTTGTAGAACCTGAATTCTTGCTGCCGGTAAAAAGGCGTGCATTCTTTTTGTGTCTAAGTCTGCGCCTATAAAAATAATACGCTGAGATGGCTGTTGTACAGATTTTTGCCAATTGAACGTAATCCCCAAGAAACGGCCCAAGGTGAACGTGGCGTTGAGCGCCTGGAATAGTAGATGCTCGGAGGTGGCCGTAAGGAGCCAGTCGTCTAGATATGGAAACACTTGGAATCCCAGACTCCTCAGGTGAGCAGTCACCACTGCTAGACACTTGGTGAACACCCTGGGGGCTGTGGTGAGACCAAAGGGCAGTGCTCGGAATTGGAAATGACTGACTCCGAGGCGGAAGCGTAAGTGTCTCCTGGACTCTTGAGCTATCGGGATGTGATAGTAAGCGTCCTGGAGATCTATGGAGCACATCCATGCATCTTTCTCCAGCAATGGATTGAAGGGTGACCATTCGGAATTTGGACTTTTGCACAAAACGATTCAATGAACTGAGGTCCAAAATTGGCCTGAAGTCCCCTGTCTTTTTTGGTATCAAAAATAATCTTGAGTAAGTTCCTGATCTGATCTGGTCGGTGGGGACAGGCTGGATGGCTCCTTTTTCTAGCCGCTTTGAAACCTCTATTGCTGCCTGATCCCGCTGACTGGGTGGTACGTCCGGGATTTCCCTTAAGGAAAGGGGGGGCTTGCTGAAGGGAATGATATATCCTCCGGTAATAATGCGAAGCACCCACTGATCGCTTGCTATGGATTCCCAAGCTTGTGGGTGCGCCGCAAACCGACCCCCGACTGGCTCCGGAGCTGCACAGTCGGGCAACAACTCAGGGACGCTGGTTGTATGAAGAACCACAAAAGGAATCGCGGTCTCCAGAGTTACAGGGGCCTCTGCCACCTCTGGGGCGGCGTCTTCCAGAATCCCCCCCCCCCGCCTCTGGAGGGGGAATCACTGGGTGGAGTAGGGAAAGACTTCTGAGATTTTCTGAACCACATTTTCCCTCCTCTCTGAGCCTTGGGGTAAGGCCTAGAAGGAGCGGAAAAACAGGCCCCAACGGCAGTCAAAGTCTTGCCCTCCTGCTCGCACCGAGTTAGTGTGTCCTTCACCTTGGGTCCAAACAAAGATGACCCATCAAAGGGGGTGTCGGCGAAGGAAGACTTGAAGGCCTCCGCAAATGAACACAAGCGTAACCAGGCGTGTCTCCTGAGGGCAACGCCCATTCCCGCTGCTCTACTCGCCCCTTCGGCCGCATACGAAATGAGCCTCATGGACGAGTTCACGATGGATAACAGGGTAGTCATCTGGGCGCCAACAGCCGGGGCCAGCGCCTCAGGTAGATTACCAGTGAGGGAGTCATTTAGCTCTTTAAGGAGGTCCCTTTGGAGCCTAGTAAAATGACATAAATAATTCAGCGACCGTAAGGAAAAGGCCGCTGACGACAGGGTACGCTTCCCGTACCTATCCATGCTCCTAGAATCCTTAGGAGGGTGGACAGACGTTGAAGCCTCTGCCACATCCTGCTGTGTGGCAGAAGCCACCACCATAGCATCTACTGGAACACCTTTCGTCAGAAATTCCTTCTGGGGGGGGGGGGGCTGAGAGAAACTTATTAGATCTCGCAGGCACCGGTTCCACAGAATCAGGGTGTTCCCACGCCCTTCGCGAAACCAAATCAAGGAGTTCATCGAAGGGCGGAGACACCCAGGAGGCGGAGGGCTGGGCCCCGAAGGCCTTGAGGAAGACTGACTCCTCAGCTGAAGGGGTTTTGGCCTGCCAATCTCCTCTCTGTCTCAGAATCTCCAGGATATCTGAGAAAGAGATATCATCCGAAGATGATTTGGGGGACCCTTCTGCGTCATCGAGGTCAGTATCCGATGTAACAGACTCATCTTGGGAGTCCACGTGCTTCCTCTTGCACAATTTCTTCCGTGGGGACTCGTCCGAAGCAGTTTCGGACGGACCCCCCGGAAGAAGGGAACCCCCGATGGGGGTATCCTCAGGCCTTGGGGCCCCGCTGCCGGGGGACTGCAACACAACAGAAGCACCAGTCTCCAGATCTAGGGACGGTGAGGTAAAAGCCTGATGAGCCGGCAAAGGCATGGCCAGCACGGTCCTCATGGCCTCAAAGGCCGGACCTCCAGACTTCATGGAGATCACTGGTCTAGAGGCCACGATGGCACTGGGAATTCCAGCAGCCGATGCTCCGAGGGGAAGACTAGGCACCGAAGCACCCAGCCCCAAAGTGTTCCCCTCGGGCCCGACTGAGGAAGTCCCAGTACCAAACCCTGAACCCGAGGACAGGGTAGGAACCATAGTCGGAGCCGACAGACCTCAAAGGGGTCTCGGCTCCGACTGTATGGCTCCGCATTGCTCCACCATCACCGACTCCAACGGTTCCGAGGAGGTTGGAGGAGGAATCGAATGTGTCGGAGGGGGGATGGGCTCCGAAGCCAACTGGGCTGGAGCCGAGACCATTTTAGCAAAAACTGGAGACTGGAAAAGCCTCTGTATCACCCTATCCAAATCCTGATCAGACAATTTCGAAGATTTAGAGGAGGTAGACAGACGAGAAGACTTTCCTCTCGGCTCCGAGAGAGTAGGGGACCGGCTCCGAAAAGGCTCCAACACTATCGGCGCCGGTTCCACCACAGCATGGACCACTATCGGCGCCGAAGGAGCTTTCTTCGGAGCCGAGGGGGAAAAGTCTGAGCTGCACACCTCCACCGGCTCCAAAGCCATTGGAACCGATGGAAGTGATTCGCCTCTCGATACTCCAACCTGCGGCTCCGAGACTAATGGAGCCGAGGAAGGAGGTATCCAGGCAGACCCTTCCACTCTCGGCCCCGAAGTCAGTGGAGCCGAGGAAGAAGAGGTCGACTTTTGCTTTTTAGCAGTCGGTTCCGACGGACTTGTCGGAGCCGACGATCTTTCTTTGGATGTAACAGGAGGCTCTAAAGCTTCTTCAAAGGAGGGCTTAATAAGACCCTTCAAGATGAGTTTATTTTTGCGCTCTTGAAGAACCCTAGAGGAGAAAGCATGACAGACACTACATGTCTCCTGTAGATGTTTAGGCCCCAAACAGTACACGCAAATGGAATGACTGTCTGTAATAGACATTTTGTAATTGCACCGAGTGCATTTCTTGAATCCTGACTTCTGCTCTTTTGACATGATAAAGTAGAAGAGATATGACAAGCAGTATAACTGACAAAGCTTGCGCTAACTGTAGAGCGCGAGAAACCAGGCACGAGCTCTGCGAGGAAAATTTACCTCACAAGAGAACACAGTGAACACACACACACCACAAAAAACAACGGTCCAAAGCCCTCTAATTTAAACGGGCTTAGCCCGAAGAAAAAATAAAATTAACACCAACACTCAAAAAATAGGGCAAAGGCCCTCTAACTTAAACGGGCCTTGCCCGACAGCGAAAGTAAAGTACCAGTATTACTTCAGACAAAAAGTTATATACTAAAATACACTCTTTACAGAAAGTAGCTGTTAAAACAGCTGTTTTATGAATATTCAGAGGAAACAACCCAAGGTCAAAGACCAGTAAAGGTAAAAGAAACCACTTAGCTCCAGCCAAGTCGAGACCACGTCCAGCTTGTAAAGCGGCAAACGAGATCTGGGGAAGCAGGTGTAGCGCATCCTGGGATAGGGAGTAGCCCAGCCAATAAGAGACTTCGTTCTAGTGTATTAGTTGGCCGAGTTGGAGCCGATGGATCGGCTCCGAGCCCATCAGTTATGAATGTAGGCGAGATAGGATCCCATTACATCAAGTACAAGTATGACTTTGTCATTGTCCACGTGGGGGTGAATGACCTAAGACACACCTCCCTGGACTACATGAAAAGGGACATGGTGGAGCTCTCGAATTATGCGGTCCAGGCAGGTATGACACTAGCCCTGAGCAGTATCCTACCATCACCCAGAATGATACTGCTGTACAAACAAAAATTGATTGACTTCAGCAACTGACTAAGTTTCCGGTGTCATTCTAAGGGGATCCAGTATCTGTCTGCGTGGGATGACATGATTGACAGATCTCGATGCTTTGCCAGAGATGGCCTGCATCTGTCACCCCTGGGTTTCCGGGTACTGGCTAAGGCGCTTGCCACCCCTATAGTGCCTTTTTTAGGTGGTGTTCCAATGACCAAATTACCACCGTAACAGCTATAAATAAATGCAATCTGAGGGTCATGCTCCTTAATGTCAGACGTCTAAATCTCAAGATGCACTCGCTCGAAGGACTCCTCAAAATGGAGAACATCGACATTTGTGTTGTAACGGAGACCTGATTTAAAGTGGCAGAAAGCACCCCTGCGCTACCAGGCTATAACTCATTCCACACCTTTCGGCCCCGAATCATGGACAGAAGCACCGAAGGTGGTGGTGTCTTCATATTCATAAAGGATATGCACACCTCTAGACTAGTAGTCCAGCATAATGCATCTGAGATACTTCAGGTACAACTAACATTGGGTAAGACTGCGATCCAGGTCATAGCCTGCTATAGGTCCCCAACCATGTCCCTAGACTCTCACTCCACATTCCTAAGCAACCTGGAATCTATTATCGTCCAACCCAACACTCTCATACTAGGAGAATTCAACTACCCCTCCATCAACTGGGAAGCAACATCCTTAACCTGGTTATTACTAACATGGGCAATCGTTGCTTCACACCAACAGTCAATTCCTCCTTGGTTAGATCCGATCAAAAACTAATCACCATGGAAATCCACATATCACCCACATCCCCTGTAAAGGTATCCACCATGAAAAACTTCTCCAAAGCTGACTTTGGACTCCTAAAAACAGAGGTGACTAACTTCACACCATCCATGCCAATGGAAAATAGATGCATGACTGACGAATCATACACCAATGCACTGTACGAACACGTACATAAATGCATAGAACTAGCTATACCCAAAAGAACCAAGATGCTCTCCTCCAAAAAAGGGAAGCCAGTCTGGTGGTCCTCTGCCATTAATAAACTCTACAACAGAAGGAAGAAACTGTTACAGAAAAAGGTGAAGTCACAAGACTGGAAAAATTCCCTTATTAGCCTCAACAAAAAGTTGAGATTCCTCATCAAAACCTCCATAGCCAGTTATGAAGGCAGAATTACGGCAGACACTACAAACAACCACAAAGCCTTCTTTAGTTATATCAAGAATCTCCATGGCAATACCCAAATTTGCTCTGAGTTACTGCACAATGATACCTCCTATACAGAGTCAACAGATATTGCCAACATACTAGCCGACAAATTCAGTGCCAACTTTACTCCTCTCTCCCCCCTGAAGGACCAATCTCAAAACCGGAAGAATGCCAGTGACCCTGCATTACTCCAGAGCACAGGTTAAAGCTGCACTGTCTAAGGCCAAGAATACAGCTTCCATAGGACCTGACAATATCCCTGACTGTGTTCTATATGAATTACAAAGTGAACTGGCACCACATCTGTGTGCTCTGTTCACTCACAGCCTCACCTCAGGCTTTGTCCCTACTGAATGGCGCACTGCTACAATCATCCCTCTGCATAAAGGAGGAGCGACTACAGACCCTGGAAATTATTGTCCCATTAGCCTGACGAATCTGATATGTAAGGCTATGGAATGCACATCATAGACCTAATTAACAAGGATATAGGGAATCTCCAAACCCTAGATCTTACGCAATTTGGTTTTATGAAAGGTAGATCATGCCTGCTCAACTTGGTTGACTTCTTTAATTCAGTCACCAGAGCTGTGGATGAAGGTAAGGCAGTTCATACAGCCTACCTCGATCTGGCCAAGGCCTTTGATACCATTCCTCACTCAGAAATTACTGCTAAACTCTCCAAACTAGGCATCAACCCCTTTATTGTTAGGTGGGTTGCAAACTGGCTCACAGAACACACAGTGTGATAGTAGCGAACTCCAAGTCAGACTGCAGGCCAGTCACGAGTGGAGTCCCACAGGGATTGGTCTTGGGTCCTCTCCTATTTGGCATCTACTTCTCAGAAGTCCAGGCCAACACGGAGGGACTCTGGTTGACCAAATTTGCTGACGACTGCAAGCTGGGAGCCATTACTAACTCCCCAAGTTATGCAGACATCTTACAGAAAGGCCTTACTGAGACTAATGACTGGTGTCGAAACCATGGCCTAAGGCTTAATGCCAAAAAATGTGTCATCATCCCCTTTGGGAAAACTCAGTTCCCACTAATTATCACATCAATGGGAGCCCACTGAACACTGAAGACATTATAAGATATCTGGGGACACAGGTTGACAGCAACCTCTCCTTTGACCACGAGATTGCCACTGTGGTCGGAAAATCCTTCTATATGGCACACCTCATTACTAAGGGTTTTGCATCCAGGAAGAAAGAGGTCATCCTTTCTCTCCCCTCATTAGACCAATCATAGAATATAACTCCCCATTTGGCATGTACCTCAATAGACACCTGCAATAGCTGGAGAGGCCACAAAAGTACCTCACGAAGAGGATCCTATGCCTTAAACACATGTCCTACATGGACAGACTCAAAAAACTCCAGCTAGTCCCTGTTTCATATCGTCTACTAAGAGGCAATCTCTGCTTGACTTACAAAGCCATGTCTGATCCAGCTCTGTTAGAAATGCTACATCTAAAGAAATCCCAATCCCGCCACACCACATGCTCCATAGACCTAAACTTCATTAAAACAATCAACAGAACATGCTGGAGGGACAGGTTTATAACCCAGAGATTGCCCATGCTCTGGAATAGACTTCCCATACATGTCAAGCACAGCACCTCACTAACCCTCTTCAAGAGAAATCTTGATGAGTGGATGGGAAATAGAAATTTCACCTTGTGGAGCATAACGATGGGCGGCACAATGCCAGGGCACTTCTATGGGCTAGGCTTGTAAAGGCCCCAGGGCCATTAGCCTAGTACACACCTATGAACCTATAATATCATCTGAGCTTTTCTTATGAGCTACTACCATGGAGGATAACCACTCAGTTGGTTCTTCTACCGGACAAATCACTCCTTGCTGCACCATTCTGTCTAGCTCGGCTTTGACTCTACCCTGCATAGCTACTGGAACGTTCCGTGCTGGTCTGACGACTGGGCTGACTTCAGGGCCTAACTTCATGGAGTAGGCAACTGGGAGTTTGCCTAGTTTGTCTTTGAAAAGATCAGCATACGCAGAAAAACATAGTCTGGGCGAAATTAGAACAATTGTCTTTTAAGCTTACATGATGGACTTTCTTATTAAATGAAAACAGTCCCATTTTCAAACTGTATCTGAGGCCAAATAATGACTGTACATGCCTTTCGACTATGTAAAATTGTAAGTCATAGCTGTTCCCAGCAGAGTAACATGAAAGCACTACTGAGCCTTCGGTTTGAATTTCTTCACCACCATAAGCAACATGCTTCTCACACTTTGCCAAATCAAGCTCCTCACCAGCTTTTACTCTAGCAAATGTTTCTGCTGACATAACACTGCACTTTGAATCACTATCAACTTTGAGCTCTGTGGGTTTCCCATTAATCTGAACAGTACAAAACACTTCATTATTTGCCCACGAATCTACTGCATTGACTGTTTCACCAAGCACAGACACGCCATCAACATAAAAAGTAGGGTCACACCTCTCTAACTGATCAACTTGTCTCTTGGAATGTTCTCTTTCAATAAAAAGAATGGACCTCTGGACCTCTTTTGATTTACAAAACCTTTGAAAATGATTCCACTTTTTTACATTTGTGGCATTACTGACCAAAAGCTAAGCAGTTTTCTCTTCTGGACTCATGATTTCCACCACAATTATGACGGCTGACTATGAGGCTAGGTGAGGGACATGCTTTGAGTTTGCTGACTCACCCTTGTGCTTCACTGAGCATGTTCGCTTTACAGAGCACACCTTGGAATTTGCTAGAAAGGTACTGGGTTTCACTGAAGTTAGGCCTGTGGCAACTCCACCCATTGGCCTATATCTTTTAACCACGAGCTGCATACTACTGACATTAGCTTTGGAAGGTGCTGGAAGCATGCATTTCTCATTTGTAAGCATGTTTGTGTGCTTTTCTGTGAGCTCACGTATTTGACAAATCTCTATGGCCTTATTCAAGGTTAAATACACACTGAGCAGAGTGGAGGAGGGGCACTGACTACAACTCTGATCTGAGATATATATAACAATAAATATCCTGTTTTTTGGCTTATTTATACTGGCTGTTGCTTCTAGCAATTTACATATAGCACTTTTTATTGCCTGCTGCATATTTGTTACTGTATTTTATTGCTATTAATTAATCTGCATGGGTAACTGATTTGTTTGCAGTTAAAAGCATTCTGTAGAGTCTCCTTGCTCCTTTATCTGTTTAAAAACTTTCATTTTGTGGCTCACTGCTGTGTTAAAGATTTCTGTAATGTTTACTTTCTAAAAGAGTGTAGGCTAATGGCTTTAGTACTGTCCCAGTTCAGATTTGCTGTCTCTAAGCCTGTTTGTTTTTCCAGTGATTGTTCTGAGCACATGACCAGGCCATCTTGAATTAGCAGAAGCCTTTCTTTACCTTCTTGGCAGGATTGTGTTGATTAGCTGCTGGCTAGTGGGGATTGGTTCTTTTGAGTTTTTTTTTTAAAGTTGTCTAAGGTTGTCTCTTCTGGTATTTAAGCCCTAACTTTGAGAGGATTTCTGTCTATACACATTGAGCAGAGTGGAAGAGGGGCATTGACTACAACTCTGATCTGAGATATATAACAATAAGTATCCTTTTTTTGGCTTATTTATACTGGTTATTGCTTCTAGCAATTTATATATAGCACTTTTTATTGCCTGTTGCATACTTTTTACTGTATTTTATTGCTATTAACTAATCTGCATGGGTAACTGATTTGTTTGCAGTTAAAAGCATTCTGCAGAGTCTCCTTGCTCCTTTATCTGTTTAAAAACTTTCATTTTGTGGCTCACTGCTGTGATAAAGATTTCTGTAGTGTTTACTGTCTAAAAGAGTGTAGGCAAATAGCTTTAGTATTGCCCCCCCCCCATTGGTGTCTTGTTGTTATACTTGGTGGCTTTGCTGTTGCCCGCCCCTACTGTAAATTTGATCTGGGACACTCCTCCCAGTCTAGTATCATTAGCTCATTCTACCTAATACAGAGAGAACATCTGAGAAGGCCAACCCACTTAGTTTCTTTCCTTCTGTTCCTCCTTTCCCCCTTTCTTTAAAAAAAAATTGCCAGAATCTCCTTGTGTTCTGAGTGTGCTTCTCAACATTTTGGAAGCATAGAGTATATTTTAGTGCATTTATTACAACTGTATTTGCCTAAATATTGCTACAACTCAAGTACTGTAGATTGCACTGCATCTGAATTGTTTAAGTGTGTTTTAGCTGCTATTCTGTATGTATAGACTTCTCTGTATATGTAGAGTAGCTACTTATTCCACTGTATTACTGCCTCTTAATCGTTTTTCAGTTGTGCACTTGCCTTGCTTCCTTTAAAAAGTTTAAAATTGCTAATTTTGTAGAGTTTTAATTGCATTTACTGTTTAGGGCTACACACTCAATTGTGTTAGCCTTTTCTGTATTTATTTACTGTATTATTGCATTGTTTAGCCTGTTTTAACCAAAAAAAATAATACTATCTTATTTGCTCGTTTCCCATCTTTCCTAGCTAGTATAGTCTAGATCCCAGGCTTTGCTTATCTTAGGACTTTATTTTCTGTGTTCAGAGCTATCCAGACCTTGCTGTGGTTGAGGGAAGTCCTACTGCTTACCAGTGGGAGTGGTGAGCACTGTACTGCCTATATAACACTAGAGGAGTTGTTTCCAGCTCTGAAATTGTAACTTTATTAGCCTTTTTGGGCTGATTTCTATCCCTTTGAACTTTCTGGTTTAAAAATGCATGTGTTTGTGCATTTTTTGCATCGTGCAGCACCGCGGGGCTACAGTTACACTATTCCAGGTGCCAGAAAGTCTGCTCTTTAAATTTTCCCTTAGAACTAGCTGGTTTCTCAGTAGTAGCACTAAAATCTGAACCCCTGTGACTAGCACTTGCTCTAGAACCTGCTGGAAAGCACTAGGAAGCCTTAAACTGATACAAGCACTCAAGTCTCCTTGTCAATAAGGAGAAATTAATTGTAGGCACTAAACAGCCTATAATTGCAAAGTACCTTGCAAAGGTAAGGGAAAACAGCTCTTGTACTTTACAAAAAAAGCACCTAAACAGGCATGTCCAAAGGTCAGCTTCCGGTGATTTCTCCTGTCCACCTACTGGGGCAATGCAGCAACTGCCTCATGTACACAGACAACCCTCTCCTCCTACCACCCAACACTACAACCTGCAAGAGATGTACTTATATAGCCAAACTGGAAGCAAAGCTCTCTCCAGCCAAGATTGTGCTAGACAGTCAAGACGAAAAGGTTAACACCTGCACTACAACTCAAGCAACACATAGCCCTTCAAAACCCACATCATCAACACCCACACATAGCAACACTAAACCCACATATGCGGAGGCCCTTAACATTAACCTGCCCAAGCAACAAGGACCTCCAAAGATGAAACGCAAACAAACACCAAAAGTGACACATAGCTGACAACACCAGTGTGCTACCCAACAACAGCCCCTTAGGCAAGACAATGTACCCACCACTTTAGTCATAGGTGACTCTATAGTCAGGCACATTGATGTCCCACTCACCAGGCTGAACAAGGAGAAAATTACAGTCAGCTGCCTGTCGGGTGCCGGGATCCGCCAAATAACGCATGCACTCAAATCACTCCACAACAAGTACAAATACAACTCTGTCATTGTCCATGTTGGAGTGAATGACTTGAGACGTACCTCCTCCCTGGACTACATGTGGCCCAGGCAGGTATGATCCTAGCACTGAGTTGCATCCTGCCTTCATCCAGAATGATTCCACAGTATAAGGACAAAATGATTGACTTCAACAATTGGCTAAGATTCTGGTGTCATTCAAATGGGATCCAGTATCTGTCTGCCTGGGAAGACATGATCGACAAACCACGATGATTTGCCAGAGATGGTCTGCACCTGTTACCCCTGAGATTCAGGTTACTGGCTAAAGCTCTTGCCACCCCTATAGTGCCTTTTTTAGGCAAGGTTCAAAGGACAAAATCACCACTGTAACAGATACAAGCATGCAAAATCTGAAGGTAATGCTACTCAATGCTAGAAGTCTAAACCTCAAAATGCACTCTCTCGAGGCACTCCTAAAAATGGAGGACATCGATATCTGGACAGTAACTGAGACCTGGTTCAAGGCTCCAGACAGCACCCCTGCAATACCAGGCTACAACTCTTACCACACTTTTCAGCCACCAAACCAAGACCGAAATACTAAAGGTGGAGGAGTGTCCAAATTCACCAAGGATATTCACACCTCCAGGCTAGTTGCTCAACACAATGCATCTGAAATTCTCCAGGTGCAACTAACACTAGGTAAGACTGCAATTCAAATTGTAGCTTGCTACAGATCCCCCACCATGCTCCAAGATTCTCACTGCACCTTTCTAAACATACTGGAAAATATTAAGATACAACCAAACACCCTAATACTGGGTGATTTCAACTACCCTGCCATTAACTGGGAAAACTACTCGGGTACCAACACCTTTTCCCAACGGTTCTTGGAATTCATAAATTCCAACGCCCTGGATCAACTAATCCATTGTCCCACCAGGGGCTCCAATATCCTAGACCTGGCCATTACCAACATGGGAGATAGATGCTCCACACCAGTGGTCACCCCCTCATTGGTCAGGTCTGACCATAAGCAAATCACCCTTGACATCCACATCCCACCCCCACCCCCCAGTAAGGAAACCTCCGTAAAAAACTTCACCAAAGCCAACTTCATACTACTCAAGTCAGAAGTGACAAACTTCATGATACCCATGCAGATGGGATCTGAAAGTTCGACTGCTGAATCCTACACTATGGCACTGTATGAGCACATCCACTCGTGCATGAATCGTGCCATCCCAAATAGAAGCAAGATGCTCTCCTCCAAAAAAAGGAAGCCAATCTGGTGGTCCCCTGCCATAAATAAACAATACAACAGAAGGAAAAAAACTGTTGCAAAAAAGAGGAAATTCCCAGGATGCAAAAAACTCTCTTACCAGCCTCAGTAAGACACTGAGATCCCTCATAAAATTCTCCAAAGCTAGTTACGAAAATAAAATTGCCAAAGATTCCAAAGACAACCACAAGGCATTCTATAGTTATGTCAAGAATCTAAATGGCAATGCTCAGATCTGCTCTGAGCTACAACAGAATGGCATTAAATATACTGATCCCAAGGCTATTGGCAAATCGATTTAGAGCCAACTTCACCCCTCTCTCAACCTCTAAATGGCCCATCTTAATACCAAAAGATTGCCAAATTCCGGTAATCACGGCCACACAGGTAGAAACCGCACTCTCCAAAGCTAAGAATACAGCATCCATGGGACCAGATGACATCCCGGGCTGTGCACTACATAATGAACTGGCACCTCACCTAAGTGTCATGTTTAATCATAGCCTCACCTCAGGCTTCGTGCCCCCTGAGTGGCACACAGCTACAGTTATCCCACTCCACAAGAGGGGATCGATCCCTGGAACTACCGTCCTATCAGTCTGACGAGCCTGATCTGCAAGGGCATGGAACGCATTATCATGGAACTTATAAACAAAGACATTGGCAACCTTGAAACACTGGACCCCACCCAATTTGGGTTTGTGAAGGGCCGATCTTGTCTCCTGAACCTGACTGACTTCTTCGAATCAGTCTCCAGAGCTGTGGACGAGGGTAAGGTGGTCCACACAGCCTATCTGGACCTTGCCAAGGCCTTCAACACCATCCACCACTCTGGAATCATAGATAAACTTACTAAGCTGGGCATAAATCCTTACATCACTCGATGGGTTGCCAACAGGCTTACTGACAGAACCCAGACTGTAAAAGTAACCGACTCCAAATCCAGCTCCAGACAAGTGACAAGTGGGGTACCTCAGCGTTCAGTCCTGGGACTGCTCTTGTTTGGCATCTACTTCTCTGAAGTACAGGCCAACACTAAGGGACTCTGGCTAACAAATTTTGCAGATGACCGCAAACTGGCAGCCATTGTTGAATCCCCAAATGATGTAGATATTCTACAAAAGGGCCTTACAGAAGCAGATGCTTGGTGCCAGAGCCATGGGCTCAAGCTTAATGCCAAGAAATGTATAGTTATCCCCTTTGGGAAAAAAACATGTACCCATGAATTACCACATAGGTGGCAGTACACTAAACACCGAAATTGTGATGAGAGACTTAGGGACAAAGGTGGACAGTGGTCTCACCTTCGATAACCACATCACCACAACAGTCAGGAAATCCTTCTATGTGGCACACCTCATCACTAAGGGCTTTTCATCCAGAAAAAAAGAGGTCATTGTCCCACTGTACTCATCCCTCATTAGAACCATTATAGAGTACAACGCCCCATTTGATATGTACCTCACAAGACATCTGCAACAGCTGGAAAGGCTGCAGAAATACCTCACTAAAAGAATCACAGGCCTAAAGCAGATGCCCTGTACTGACCATCTAAAAAAAACTCCAGCTATACTCTGGCATATCGTCTACTCAGAGGTGATCTCTGCTTAACATACAAGGCCATGTCAAACCCTGAGCTGTTGGACATGCTCCACTTAAAGAAATCCCAATACCTCACAGCCACACATTCCAGGGATCTAAACCTTGTCATCACAATGAATAAAACATGCTGGAGGGATAGGTTCCTGACCCAGAGACTCCCCCATACTCTGGAATAGACTCCACATACATGTCAAGCAGAGCGCCTCCTTGGCCCTCTTCAAAAGCAACCTTGACGATTGGATGGGAGATAGGAAATTCACCCGGGGGATCATGTCAGTCGCCCTGCTAGACTGGGGTCCAGGGAAGTAAATATTGTAGGAAGAAATATCCAGGGAATTATTATGGCTAGGCTTGTATAGGCCCTAGGGCTGATAGCCTAGTACCAACCTATGAACCTATGAAATCACTGTCTCAAAGCAAAATCTTTCTGACTGCATCATCTTTAATACAACACACAAGCCTGCCTTTTATCAACTTATCCCTTAAACTACCAAATCTGCACATTTTAGCCTTATTTCTCAAGTCAGTTATATATGCTGCAAAAGTTTCACCAGACTTTTGATCTCTTGTATAAAGTAAGTGCCTTTCCATTGTAATATTCGTTTGGGGTTACACATTTCTCTAAATTTAAATTTTAAGGACTCTGGGCCTTCCCCTTGTTTCAGCTGGTACCATTATATGGCAGTTTTCTTCCTTCTCTGCATACACAGCAGGTGCATACACAAATAAATGTTCTTTTTCTCTGGCTTTTGAACCAGCTAAATTAAGCAGAATAAATGCCTTTGTACATGCATCTTTGTCAGAAAATGCAGCCTGTATGAAAATATTATACTCTTGCTGAAACACTCTCCAGTTTCCTGCAATATTATTATCAAATACAAGTGGAGCTGGTCTGCAAAATCTTTCTGCCATGCCAACAAATTATGCTTAAACACAAATATGGCCCCTGTAATCATGTACAAACATGGGCACACATCAGATACTTGTAACAGCATTCAAATGCATAATAAACTCTTTGAAAGACTTACTTTGCGAAAAAAGAAGTTATGTACTCACCATAACGTTCCATGTTTGTTGTCCATCTCACCTTCATTCTTGCTGGTTGGGTTCGGAACCGAGAATCGGTTCTGGCTCGGCCTATACTAAAGCTCGAGAGCTTCCACTGGCTCGAGGCAATACCCTATCCCATCATGCTTAGGGAGATTACCCAGATCTTGTTTGCAAATACTGAACAGAATAACAGCTATATACACATAATAATACACACCTAATATGTGCCCCTTAGGACTAAGAAGGAAATCAGAGAACATAAGTTGCAAATCCAGTAGAGACCTCTCGATCCTCCAGGAACAAAGGTTGGGGGAAGGAGGGTGGAACACAAGAACGAAGGCGAGATGGACAACAAACATGGAATGTTATGGTGACTACATAACTCCTTTATGTTATGTTGTCCTATCTCGCCTTCATTCTTGCTGGTTGGGACAGTGTCCTCAGCACCTTCTTTCTTGGGTGGCTCAAGGGAACAAGCTCTTCAGGACCATGGATCCAAACGAAGCCAAATCCACTTTTTAATGCGTGATAAAGGTATGAGGTTTTACCCACTTCTCTGCAGCACAAATTGCATCCATAGATAGTCTAGCCTGAAAAGCAAATGAGGTTGCCATGGGTGTTGTTGAATGACCTTTTATTTTTCCAGGCAGTTGTCTTTTTTGGGAAGTATATGAATAGATAATGGCCTCAGTAAGCCACTTTGAGAGAGTGACTTTTACTATTGGGGCGCCCTTCTTTTTATCTGAAAAGGAGATGAACAGTTGATCAGATTTCCTGAATTCTTTAGTCCTGTCCAGGTAGAAGCGTAATTGTCTGTGTACATCTAATTGGTGTAATTTATAGTCTGCCTTGTTGCCATAGTCTGGGAAGAAAACAGGTAGATCAATAGATTGATTCAAGTTTGCTTTGGCGCAAACTTTGAGTAAGAATGATGGATTACTTCTCAGGGAAACTCTGTCTCTATGGAAAACCAAGCATGGGGGGCATATGGACAATGCTTGGAGTTCTGATACCCGCCTAACAGATGTGATGGCAACCAAAAAGACTGTTTTCCATGTCAGAAACTTCAGATGACAAGATGAAGCCAGTTCATATGGTGGCAGGATTAGAGTGGACAATACCAAATTAAGGTCCCAAGTGGCTGGTAGTTCTTTTACTGGGGGCCTAAGCAAAAAGGTACCTCTCAAAATGGCTTTGCACAGTCTATGGGACATAATCTTGAATCCCATTTCTCCAATGTGGTAGTTTGATATAGCAGCCAATTGAACCCGCATGTAGCCACTGTTGCATCTTCATTGAAGAGTTTAGCCAAAAAGTCTAAAATAGAAGTTACAAGGGCTGTGAAAGGTTCAATGTGATTGTTTAAAGCCCAACAGGAAAACCTTTTCCATTTGCTAGCATAAAGCTTTCTAGTTGCTGTCTTATGGGACAAGGTCAGAATATGTCTCACAGCGGGGATATGCCCAGAAGCCTGGCTAGGAGTGGAAGTGGAGCAGCCAAGCTGTCAGTTTCAGGGTTTTGAGTGAGGGATGCAACGTACCTAATGGATGAGTCAGGAGGTCTGGAACTGGGTCCAGAATCCACGGATCCTCTTGTAGATGGGGCCATAGGAAGGGGAACCAAATTTGTCGAGGCCAGTATGTACAATGAGTATTAACCTGCTTCTCAACGTGTTAGCTTTCTGAAGGACTTTGGGGATCAAGGGAAAAGGAAGGAATGCATACAGGAGACCCGGGGGCCAATCATGTACAAGTGCATCCCTTGGTGACTCCCCTGGAGGGGGGATCAGGGCAAAGTAGCTGCTGTATTTGGCATTCATGGACATGGCAAAAAGGTCACAGTAAGGCTGGCCCCACTGGCGGAAAATCTGTTCCACCATTTCCTGTTTCAGGGACCACTTGTGAAGCATTAGGATAGCTCTTCTGAGTTTGTCTGCAATCACGTTGGATCTCCCCGGGATATGCATTGCCACTAGAAAGCATTGGAAAGAGACTGCCCACTGCCATACTGTTTGAGCCTCTCGACACAGGGGGTAAGGTATGGTCCCACCTTGTTTGTTTATGTACCACATGAATGACATGTTGTCTGTCTGGACTGCAATCGTTTCTAGTTGAAAGGAGTTGTGAAATGCCTGCAATGCCAACAGCACCACTCTCATCTCTAGGACATTGATATGCAAGTGGTTCTCGTATTCCTGCCAAACTCCTTGGACCGTCTTCCCCAGATAATGATCCCCCCACCCTATCTGGGAAGCGTCCGTGGTCACTCTAGCTACTGGTTGAGGGGGAATGAACTGTCTGCCCAGAACCACCTGAGAAGTATGAAGCCACCAGCAGAGGTCTCTCTTGCACGATTCCGTTATGAAAATCTTGTGGGACATGGGCAGTTCCTGTATGGATCACTGGGTGAAAAGTAACCACTGGAGAACTCTCATGTGTAAGCGTGCGAGCAGTATCACGATTATCACTGCCACCATCAAACCTAAGATCTTTAGAACAACCTTTGCCTGTACTTTCTTCTTTGTCAGAATGTTCTCTATCTGTTGGCGTAGAGTTTGCATCCTGTGAGGAGGAAGTTTGGCTACCATTTCTCTTGTGTTTAAGTCTGCTCCTATAAATACAATACATTGTGATGGCAACAAGGCAGACTTTTCAAAATTTATTGCAATGCCCACTTAACAGCAAAGGTGGATGGTGGTGTCTCTCGCTCTGGTGAGTAGATGCTCGGTGGTGGCGGTTAGGAGCCAGATGCCCAAGTAAGGAAACACACGGAATCCTAGATGCATCAAGTGAGCCGTGACTACTGCCATGCATTTGGTGAACACTCTGGGGGCTGTAGTGAGACCAAAGGGCAGAGCCTGGAATTGGTAATGACTGGCTCCCAGCCAAAAGCGTAAGTGACTCTGGGATCGCCTGTCCATCTTTATACGGTAGTACGCATTCTGGAGATCTATCGAGCACACTCAATTGTCTTTTTCCAGTAAGGGGAGTTTAGACTGCAGTGTCACCATCCGGAGCTTTGATTTTGTTACAGACTTGTTTAGTCTGCTGAGATCTAAAATGGGCCTCATGTCCCTTGTCTTTTTCGGAACTAAAAAAAACCTTGAGTAAGTTCCAGATCCAATTTGGTCTGCGGGGACGTATTGGATGACTCTTTTTTATAGCAACCTTTGAACTTCTAGGGTTGCCTGGTCCCTCTGATTGGGTGGAACATCCGGGATTGACCTTTTTTTGAAGGGGGAGAGGAAAACGGTATACAGTAGCCTCTGGATATGATCTTTTGTACCCATTTGTTATGTTTAGCCAGGCATTTGGGTACATTGACAAGTGACCCCCGACTGCCTCCAGAGGTGGACAAGTGGGCCTCCCTTCAGCAGTGCTGGAAGGGCCTACCAAGAAATGTATTCCTGTCGCCCTGATTTTGTGGATCCCCTCTACTGCAAGGTCGGCGTCTTCCATTGCTGTTTTCCCCTCTGCCCCTGGGGGAAGAATCATCACGTGCATCCGGACAGGCTCTTTGGGACTTATGGAACCACATCCACCCTTGACCTTTCGGGTAAGGCCTGCTAGGGAGGGACAAATGGACTCCAATGGCAGAAAGAGTCTTTCCTTCTTGCTCATAGCTGGTCAGAGTCTCTTTCACTTTAGGCTCAAATAAGGATGAGCCATCAAACAGGGCATTGATAAAGGAAGGCTTGAAGGCCTCTTCAAACTCACATAAGCGCATCCAGGAATGTCTCCTTAGGATGGTTCCTGTACTCGCTGCCCTACTTGCTCCATCAGCCGCATAACAGATAAGCCGCATGGAGGAGTTTACCACCGAAGTTAAGGCAGCAAGCTCAGAGGTCATCTTGGCTGAAATCGCCACAGCTGTAGAACCTTGGAGGGTATCTCCCAACTCCCTATGAAGTCTGGTTAAAAGGGTCAAATACTTCAGTGATATGAGGGTAAAGGCAGCCGACAAGAACATATGCTTTCTGTACTTGTCCATCGTATAAGATTCCTTATTCGGCAGTTGGACAGATGAGGAAGTCTCAGACAATTCCTTATGGGTGGCTGCCGCCACCACCATAGCATCTACCACGACACCTTTTATGAGGAATTCCTTGTCAGAGGGCACTGTTATAAACTTATTTGGCCTCCTCGGAACAGGTTCCACAGACTCTGGAGAGACCCACGCCTTCTGACTGACTACATTCATGAGCTGATCGAAAGGCGGAGTCACCCAAGAGGTGGAAGGGCGAGACCCAAAAGCCTCCAGGTACACGGACTCATCCTCAGAAGGGTTGATGGACTTCCAGCCACCTCTCTGCTTAAGGATCTTTAGGATGTCCGCAAAGGAGACCTCCTCATAGGGTGACCCTTCTGAATCATCGAGGTCCATGTCTGAAGTGATGGACTCCTCAAGGGAGTCTACATGTTTCCTCTTACATGTTCTCTTCTGAGGGACTTCCTCAGAGGGGTACTCCAGGGAAGTTTCAGAACAGATGGATGCACCCGGTGGGGTGTCCTGGGACTTCAGGTCTCCATGTTTGAGGGGGGATAGATGGTAAAGAAACAGACTTTGGTGCTTTTGGGGGAAGAGTGTTTGGGTCTGAGAGTGGGGCTGTCTGGGGTGACTCTCCTTATCACCTCAAAAGCACCATGGGGAGCCCCCCCACGAACCAAGGCCATGGACTCTGAGGCCGATGTAGATGCTGAGCTGACCTGCACTGAAGCCCCGAGAGGAAGAATCGGTTCGGACAACTGTCCAAACTGGCTCTCCTCCCCGAACCCAATGGGCAGGCGTTGGCTCCTAGACCCCTCAACAGACAATGGCACTGAGAAGGTTGGAGCAGAAATTGGAACCGAAGAAGCCAGAGCAGATCTTGGTCTCAACTGTTCCGCTACAGTCAAATCCAAACATTCCAGCTCCAAAGCCACCACATGGGTCAGAGGAGGAATAGAAGAAGGGGCAGTGACGGTTGTCGGACCTGAATCCTTCTGGGCCGGGCTCGACAGGATTTTTGCCAGTGCCGATGTCTATAACAACCTCTTAACCACCCACTCCACATCGTCGTCTGAGAAACTCCTGAAGGGCCGAGAGGACAGGGCCGAGGATTTAATGGACTGCAAAATAAGTGAGTGTAAGATGGAGGAGACCGGTTCCAGGACTGGGGACCGACTCCGTATGCGGTACTCTGTCGGCTCCAAAATAACCAGTGTAGCTGAAGAGGTAGTCTTAGTCTTTTCAGACCCGAAAGCCTTTGGGTCCATTGTTGAGTCCTTAGCCTGCTTCTTCAATGGTTCAGACTCCGGAGCCGTGGAAGCAGATCTCTTTGAAGATTTGTCAGATCTAGGGGATTGAGACTGGTGAGTGGATTTGGAGGAACCCTGTTTTCTTTCTAAGGCCTCAGAGAAAGGAACCTTCAACGACCCCCTAACAATCAATTTATTTTTTCTCTCTAACAACACCCTAGAGCTGAAAGCGTAGCAGAAAGAACAGGACTCCTGCAGATGGACTGCACCCAAAGAAGCTGGTGTGGCCATCTGTCAGGGACATTTTTTTGACTGCAATGGTCACACTTCTTGAAGCCCGAAGGCTTCGCTTCTTTAGAATCTGACATAACTACCTAATAGTACTAACACCAACAACAATCAAAACACAGCAACACTTTTTTTTTTAACAGAACACAACAAACAAAACAGAGAGACCAGAGGAGAAGTCTCTAACTCAAACGACAGTCTCCTCTAGCCAGAGGAGAAGTCTCTAATTTAAACAGCAACTCCTCTAAGAAAGGCAACAGGGAAGGAAAAAAGCCCTCTAATTTAAATGGGTGGAAAAGGAGTCCTCTAACTTAAACGAACTCCTTAAGCTATAGAAAAGGGGTTTGACAGAATAGATTAATACAAACAAACAGCTAAGATGCTCTACACTCAAAGAAATTGGGGCCGGGATAAGGAATAAGATAAAGACCTAGTGAAAGTACGACGGCCAGCAACAGCAGTGACACCAAATTGCGACAAAATCACAAATATCGGACTAACGAACTAACAGTAGCACAAAACAACCAACACTCTAAGAATTTAGACCAAAAAATAGCACAAAGGAGAAAAAAAAGATTCCACTTAGCCTGGAGCCTAGCAGGAAGCACCCGATCTAGTTTAGCGGCAAACAAAATCTGGGTAATGTCTCTAAGCACGATGGGATAGAGTATTGCCTCGAGCCAGTGGAAGCTCTCAAAGTTTAGTATAGGCCAAGTTGGAACCGATTCTTGGTTCCGAACCCAACCAGCAGGAATGAAAGCGAGATAGGACAACTTATATTATTATTTGCAATGGCTGTATTTTGCAAAATAACTTCACTTCAGATATTTTGAATAGCTTTAGTTAATGCAAGAAATTGCATATAGCAAAAAAATATGGTAATTTTCCTTGTTTTATACATTTTATACAATTCGGATATCATTTCAAACACTTTTATAACTATTTCGAATATTTTTACCAATATGTCACAGTTTCGGATATTTAGTTTAACTAGAAATTCGTTTTGGGCATTCTGAGTGTTTTGTTTTATATTCGTTGAGAAAAAATCGTTTAAGCAAGTCTTAATACCTGGAATTCATTTCTGACATGTTTTGTGAGGCGTATGAGCAGTAGGGATGATCCACTCCTTTATATTCCTCCAACTTTAACCATGTGCCTCATGGTCTGGACTTTGGATCCCATTCAGACACCAAGTCTCTCATCTTCTGTAGCTAGTTAAGACGAAGAGGCTTGGATGTTCATTTATATACTTTATTACATACAAACACATCAGGATTGATAGCAGCAACATAAGATATAAATGAACTAACTGACTGATTACTACACATACATACATGCTTACACCTTTGCAGCTCACTATAAAATGGCAGTCTTGCTTGCACATGCTCAGTATTTATATATATGTGCTAGCTTACTGGAAAGCTTCTTTAAGGTACATACACATTCTGATCTACTTATATGAACTTGAGGGTGGCCAACTGAGAAGCAACCTTTTCTTGGACGTATTCAGATATGGCTCCTACAAGGCTATTTGATAACTCTTTAAACAGATTCCTTTTGAGTCTAGTGAAATGTGCCATACAGTTCAACGACCGTAGAGCAAAGGCTGATGAAGTGTATACCTGTTTCCTGAACCTATCTATCGCCTAAGACACTCGATTCGGAGGATGGATGGTGGAATTCTCGTCAGACAGTTCTTTCTTTGTGGCTGCCTGAACCACCAAGGCATCTACTGCTAAACATTTAGCCCAAAATTGAAAATCTTCTGGAACTGAGATAATTTTATCTGGCCTCTTAGGGATCAGCTCTATGGAATTAGGAGCCTTCCACGTCCGCTGCGCGATCAGCTTGATGACATCATCAGCTGGTGGAGTTACCCAAGAAGTACATGGGTGAGAGCTGAAAGCTTGCTTGTATACTGACTCCTCTGGGGAAGGATGCTGGGACATCCAGCCACCCCCTCTGTTTAAGGATCTCAAGGATGTCTCCAAAGGAGACATCTTCAGAGGGTGACCTAGGGGAAGCCTTCCCTTCATTATAGTCAGTGACAGATTCTTCTGGGGAATCCAAGTGCTTCCTCTTGCACTTTCTCTTGTGAGGAACTTCTTCAGTGGGAAAATCTGAAGAAGTGTCAGAAGAGGATTAAAAACTGGACAGATGTATCCTGCCGTTTTGGCACTCGCTGTCCCGATGCACAGGCTGGTTGAGAATCACAACGAGAGGAAAGGTCAGGGATTAACTCCAATCGCGGGGAGGCAGATGACTGGGAGCTCACCAAGGACAAAGTCCTCTCCATTGCCTGGAAGGCAGGTCCACCCAAAGATGGAAGGGAGCCTGGAACTAAGAATGACTGCCTCGGAAACAAGGTCACTCCCAGCTCCGAGGAGACCGCCCCCCCAATGCAGAAACCAGAATGGAGCTCATGTGTGCCAAGTCCCCAAGGTGCAGGGATGGCTCCAAAAAAACTGGAGTTGAAACCTGCCCCTTGGAACCCTGGGAGCCCTCCAGTTCTGTGAGGACTAAAGAGCTCAGGGTAATAGCCCTGGAAAAAAGGAAATGCCCTGAGCCGAGACAGTCGGTGCCAGAGGGGTCAGAGCCTGAGTCTCCAAAACCACAGATGGGGTCAGAGAAGGAAGACTTGGTGGAGTTGTAGAGAAAGTAGTTCCATAACTGGAGGTAGCCAAAGTGAACTAACTGGGTGGACGGAGATTTAGGTCTCTCCAAAAAGGGACTAAACAATTGTCCCACATAGGGATCTATAGATGGGGAATATTGCATTCTTGGAAGCATCAACTCTGGTTCTTCAAGAAGTACTGCAGGAACTGTAGGAGTTGCTGCAGATATAATGGATGGAACGGAAGTTGTCGGTTCTGAAGTCTTGTCAGGTTTTTGTAATGTCTGCTCCGGTGCCGAAGATGCAAATGGTTTCAGAGCTGAGGATTTCTCTTCCACAGACAAAAAACAACTGGAAATTTGAGACAGAGGAAAATTTACAGTAAAGTGCTACCAGCAATGGTAGGCCCGGAATATCCAGGGGTACAAAAGTATATGTACAGAGAAACAGAAATGGAAAGTATATAGAGAGGTGTTACCAGAGTGGTAAGAAAAACTCTTCTTCTTTTATTTTTTTTTTTTTTTATAAACTAGAAACCGTGAGAAATGAAATAAAAGTCTACCAACTATGATAGCGAAGACTACACTAAAGTGAAAAATGCAGAAAGGAAAGGAGCAAAAAGGGAAAATTTATGGTTGAGACTTTCTAAAACTAATATAGAGAGACTAATGAAGTAAAATAGACTATAGCAGTTAAATAACTAGAGAACTTTAAAATACAATTGTACTTAGCTTGAGAGGTTTGGCGACGCGTCTGACAGTGGACACGGCAAATGAAATGAGAGGTAAAATGGAGAGGAGCATTATTAGCAGGGGAAAAATGTTTGAGAGTTTTTTGGTCCTCGTGGGCTGTAGTATGGCCAAGTCAGTTTCAATTTCGGAACCGAACCCACAGGTCAACGAATAAATGAAGATTGACAACATCAGATCAATATATTCCATGAAAGGAACTTCAATGCAATTTGTGTAAGCTGGTTCAAAAGGTAGTTTTATCAATCTCTCCAAAATGAAATTTAAATCTCAAGGTTCATATGTTCATAGATAGGTAGGTACTAGGCTATCGGCCCTGAGGCCTATACAAGCCCAGCCAAAAAGGTACCCTGGCTTTTACCACCCAAGAAAATTATTTTCCTGTGCCACTGTTGAGCAGAGCCACAGAGGTGATCCCCGGGGGAATTTCCTATTTCTCATCCAATCATTAAGATTTTTCTTGAAGAGTGCTAATGAGGAGCTTTATTTGATATAGATAGGTAGCTTATTCCAGAATATGGGAAGTCTCTGGGACAGGAATCTATCCCTCCTGCATGTTCTGTTTATTGTGGTGAAAAGGTTTAGGTCCCTAGAGTGTGTAGTTCGGAGGGATTGGGATTTCTTTAAGTGGAGCAAGTCCAACAGCTCTGGGTTTGACATAGCTTTGTGTTAGGCAGAGATCACCTCTGAGTAGGCGATATGCAACGGAGTAAAGCTGGAGTTTTTTTAGATGGTCTGCGTAGGGCATCTGTTTAAGGCTGGTAATCCTCTTTGTGAGGTATTTTTGCAGCCTTTCCAGTTGTTGTAGATGACTTGTGAGGTACATACCAAAAGGGGGGTTGTACTCTATAATGGGTCTAATGAGTGATGAGTAGAGGGGATCAATGACCTCTTTTTTTCTGGATGAGAAACCTTTTGTGATGAGGTGTGCCACGTAGAAGGATTTCCTGACTACTGTGGCGATGTGATTAACAAAGGAGAGACTACTGTCCACTTGTGTCCCAAGGTCTCTTATCACACTTTCGGTGTTAAGTATACTACCGCCTGTGTTGTAATTCATGGGTACAGAGTTTTTACCAAAGGGGATGACAATGCACTTTTTGGCATTGAGCTTGAGGTCATGGCTTTGACACCAGGCATCTGTCTCAGTGAGGCCCTTTTGTAGGATGTCCACATCGTTAGGAGTTTCAATTATGGCTCCTAGTTTGCAGTCATCTGTGAACTTCGTTAGCCAAAGACCTTCTGTGTTAGCCTGTACTTCAGAGAAGTAGATACCAAACAGGAGAGGACCCAGGACTGAACCCTGTGGTACTCCACTTGTCACTGGTCTGAAGTCGGATTTGGAGTCTGCTACTTTCACAGTGTGGGTTCTGTCAGTGAGCCAGTTGGCAACCCATCTTGTGACATAGGGATTTATACCTAGTTTAGTGAGTTTATCTATAATTCCCTAGTGAGGGATGGTGTCGAAAGCCTTGGCAAGATCTAGATAGGCTGTGTGAACCACCTTACCTTTGTCTATGGCTTTGGTGACTGCTTCAAAGAAGTCTATCAGGTTTAGGAGACATGATCTGCCTTTTACAAACCCGAACTGGGTGGGATCCAGAGTTTGGAGATTACCAATGTCTTTGTTTATAAGTTCCATGATGAAACGTTCCATGGCCTTGCAGACCAGGCTCGTCAGGCTAATGGGG
The DNA here is from genome assembly GCF_019279795.1 of Protopterus annectens. Classification (NCBI taxonomy): domain Eukaryota; kingdom Metazoa; phylum Chordata; order Ceratodontiformes; family Protopteridae; genus Protopterus; species Protopterus annectens. The sequence continues at coordinate 1,389,450,912 of NC_056729.1, forward strand.
CGGTAGTTCCTGGGGTCCGTGGTGGCTCCCCCCTTGTGGAGTGGGATAACCGTTGCTGTGCGCCATTCAGCAGGCACAAAGCCTGACGTGAGACTATGATTGAACATGGTACTTAGGTGGGGTGCCAATTCGTTCTGTAGTTCGTGTAGAACGCAGCCTGGGATGTTGTCTGGTCCCAGGGATGCTGTGTTCTTGGCTTTGGAGAGTGTGGTTTTTACCTGTGCAGCCGTGATTACAAGAACTTTGCATTCTTCTGGTATAGAGATGGGCCCTTTAGGGGGTGAGAGGGGGGTAAAGTTAGCACTGAACCTATCTGCCAGGATGTCGGCAATATCAGTTGGGTCTGTATATCTAGTGCCATTATGCTGTAACTCAGAGCAGATCTGAGTGTTGTCATTGAGATCCTTGACATAGCTGTAGAATGCTTTGTGGTTGCCTTTAGAATCAGTGGCGATTTTGTTTTCGTAACTAGCTTTGGAGGATTTTATCAGGGATCGCAGCTTCTCACTGAGGCTGACCAGGGAGCTCCTCCACTCATGGGATGTTACTCTCTTTTGCAAGAGTTTCTTCCTTCTGTTGTACATTTTGTTTATGGCAGGGAACCACCAGATTGGCTTTCTTTTTTTGGAGGATAGCGTCTTGGTTCTGTTTGGGATAGCACGATCCATGCACACATGTAAGCGCTTATAAAGTGCAATTGTGTAGGATTCAGTAGTTGTAACTGTATTGTCCATGTGCATGGGTGTCATGAAGTTCACCACTTCTGTCTTAAGAAGCATGAAGTTGGCTTTGGAGAAATTTTTTACCATGGTTTCCTTAATGGGGGGTGGAGGCAGGGTGTTTTTCCTAACTAGAGGCCGGAGCAAGGAAAATACTTAAGAAAGACTAAAAAGCTTATGCAGGGCTAGCGAACGATCTTCTTGTACCAAATGAAAATTAGAAATAGCTGCTAGCTGTACTTTAATGGCTGAAAAAAACTGGAGTCCAAGTCACATGTGCTCCAGGAACTGCAGGACGGCTGGAATAGAAGATGAAAAGTGGGCAACTCCTGCTGAGTATGCTCAAATAACAAAACATTTCAATTTTCCACAACAGAGCCTACAGGCTGCTTTCTAAGAAGCAGTAAAAATCCTCATCAACTTGAAGAGAGAAATGCATCTTTAGCCATCACTAGAAATGGACACGCCAAGTGGTTAGTTTGAGGTTGGGGAGATCCTGCACCACATCTAATATCCAAGGGAGTTCACTGAGAGGGGGTACCAGATTTGTCTGGGCCAGAAGGGGGTTATGAGGATGAGAAAGGCCTTGCACTTCTGCAAAGACTTAGGAATCAGAGGTAAGGGTGGAAAAGGGTATAGAAGACCAGAAGGCCATTACTCGGCCAGGGCATCCCTTGGTGACTGTATGTGGGGTGGAATCATGGCAAAATACTTGCTGCACTTGGTGCTGTCTGATGAGTTTCATAGGTTGATACTAGGCTATCTGCCCTAGGGCATTTATAAGCCTAGCCAGAGTGTGTTTGGCTTTCGCCACCCTTTTAGATTAGTTGACTGTGCCTCTGTATAGCAGGTCACAGAAGGTAGCCCTTTTAAGGTTAGTTTACTGTACCTCTGTCAAGCAGGGACACAGAAGAGATCCCAGGGGTAAACTTACGATCTCCCATCCACTCGTCAAGATTTCTCTTGAAGAGGGTCAGTGAGGGGCTCTGCCTAACATGGATTGGGATTTTGTTCCAGAGTGCGGGGAGCCTCTGGGATATGAATCTGTCCCTCCAGCATATCCTATTTATTTCTGTGCTGAGGTTCAAGTCCCTGGAGCGTGTAGCTCTAAGGGATTTGGATTTCCTGAGGTGAAGCATGTCCATTAATTCTGGGTTGGACATGGCTTTATACGTCAGACACAGATCGCCTCTGAGTAGGCGGTACACAACTAAGTAGAGCTGGAGTTTCTTTAGACGAACTGCATAGGGCATCTGTTTGAGCCCCTTGATCCTCTTGGTGAGATACTTTTGGGGTCTTTCCAGTTGCTGAAGGTGTTGGGTAAGGTACATCCCAAATGGGGCATTATACTCAATTATGGGCCTGATAAGTGATGAGTAGAGGGGCACAATGACCTCTCTTGATCTAGATGTGAACCCTTTCGTGATAAGGTGGGCTATATAGAAGGTCTTTCTAACCACTTTGGCAACGTGATTGTCAAAGGAGAGATTGCTATCTACTTGGGTCCCCAAGTCCCTAATTACTTCTTCCGTACTTAATGGATTACCACCTAAGTGGTAATTTGTGGGCACTTTGTTTTTCCCAAAGGGGATGACTATGCACTTTTTGGCATTTAGCTTTAGTCCATGGCTCTGGCACCAGTTATCCGTCTCTGTGAGACCCTTTTGGAGGATGCTTGTGTCAGCTGGAGAGTCGATTACAGCACCCAGTTTACAGTCATCTGCGAACTTGGTCAGCCATAGTCCACCCATGTTAGCCTGTACCTCGGAGAAATATATACCGAACAAGAGAGGTCCCAGGACTGAGCCTTGTGGGACACCACTTGTAACTGGTTTAGAGTCTGACATGGCACCTGCTATTCTGACCATGTGGGTTCTATCCCTGAGCCAGTTTGCAACCTATCTTGTGACACAGGGGTTAATATTTAAGCTGGTGAGCTTATTTATGATGCCCAAGTGGGGTATTGTGTCGAAGCTTTTGCGAGGTCCAGGTAGGCTGTGTGGACTACCTTCCCTTCATCTATGGCTTTGGTAACTGTTTCAAAGAAGTCGACCAAGTTCAAGAGGCAAGATCTGCCCTTAACGAAGCCGAATTGGGTAGGATCCAGTGTCTGGAGGTTCCCAATGTCTTTGTTTATGATTTCCGTGATGATATGCTCCATAGCTTTGCAGACCAGGCTAGTCAGGCTTATAGGGAGATAGTTTCCGGGGTCTGTTGTGGCAACACCTTTGTGGAGTGGGACCACTGTTGCTGTACGCCATTCCTTGGGTACATATCCTGTAGTAAGGCTGAGATTGAACAGTGACTTTATATGAGGTGAGGGTTTAGTTCTTCTTGGAGCTCATGTAAGACGCAGCCCAGGACACCGTCTGGTCTCATTGATGCTGTGTTTTTTGCTTTGGAGAGGGCAGCTCTCACCTGTGCATCTGTGATCTCAGGAAGGCTACACTTTGTTGGGATAGACATTTGCTCTTTTGGGGGGAAGGGGGGAGAAGTTTGCACTGAACCTTTCTGCCAGAATGTTGGCAATGTCTGTGGGTTCAGTGTATTTTTTGTCATTTTGCACTAACTCAGAGCATATCTGGGAGATGCCTCCCAGGTTTCTGACATAACTAAAGAAGGCCTTGTGATTATCTTTAGTGTCTTGTGCAATTTTTCTTTCGAAGCTGGCCTTAGATGATTTTATGAGGGATTGTAGCTTCTTGCTAGTACTGATCAGTGACGCTTTCCATTTTTGGGATTTTGCTCTGTCATGTAGTAGCTTTCTCCTTCTGTTGTATAGCTTATGTATGGCCGGGGTCCACCAGACAGGTCTCCTGCCTTTGGAGGAGTGAGTCTTGGTTTTATTTGGGACAGCATACTCCATGCATTCCTGTAGGTGTCCAAAGAATGCTTTTGTAAAGGATTCTGCATTTTGGGCCATATTTTCCACTGGCCCGGGGGCTTTGAAGGATTCCACCTCAGTTTTGAGAAGTGTGAAGTTTGCTTTTGAGAAGTTCTTCACCGTGGTTTCCTTGGCTAGGAGTGGGGATGGAATATGGATGTCCAGTGAGATTTGTTTATGGTCTGATCTTACCAATGAGGGGTATACCTCTGGTGTGGAACATAGAGACCCCATGTTGGTGATGACCAGATCCAGTATGTTTTCCCCTGTTGTGGGAGTGGTGACCAGTTGTTCCATAGCATGAGTTTATAAATTCTAGGAACTGTTGGGCGAGGGTGTTTGGGCTTGAGTAGTTTTCCCAATCAATGTTTGGGTAGTTGAAGTCACCCAATATAATAGTGTTTGGAGAGACCTTCATATTCTCCAGTGTTCTCAGGAAAGCTGAGTGAGGTTCCTGTGTTTGGGAGGGTGGTCTGTAGCAGGCTACAAACTGAAAGGCAGTTTTGCCCACTGTTAGTTGCACATGGATGATCTCCGATGCTTCGTGCAGTGCCACTAACCTGGAGGTGTGGGTATCTTTGATAAATATGGATACTCCCCCTCCTTTTGTGGTTCGGTCCGAGTTTTGGGGCTGGAAAGCATGGTATGAAGTATAACCTGTTAGCGCTGGGGTGCTCTCAGGAGCCTTGAACCAGGTTTCTGTTACCGCAGAGATATCAATATTCTCTATACTGAGGAGAGTCTCGAGTGCGTGCATCTTGAGATTTAGACTTCTGGCGTTGAGCAGCATTAACCTTATTTTTTTTTTTCTTTGTGTTGTCTATGGGGGTGGGTTTGTCTTTTGAGCCTTGCCTAAAAAAGGCACTATGGGGGAGGCAAGAGCCTTTGCCAGTATTCGAAAACCCAGGGGTGACAGGTGCAAGCCGTCCCTAGCGAAGCAACGTGGCTTGTCGAGCATGTCATCCCAGGCTGACAGACACTGGATCCCCTTTGAATGACACCAATACTTTAGCCAATTGTTAAAATTGATCATTTTGTCTTTATACTGTGGCATCATTCTTGGTGAGGGTAAGATGCTACTCAAGGTCAGGGTCATACCGGCCTGGGCTACATGATCAAAGAGCTCCTGTACGTCTTTTTTCATGTAGTCCAGGGAGGTACGTCTCAGGTCATTCACACCAACATGGACAATGACGGAGTCATATTTGTACTTGCTTTGGATTGACCTGAGTGCTTGTGTTATGTGGCAGATCCTGGCACCCGAAAGACAGCTTACAGTGACCTTCTCCTTGTTCAGCATGGTGAGTGGGACGTCAGTGTGTCTGACAATAGAGTCACCTATTACAAGTGTATTAGGTGTGTTGTTTAGCCTTAAGGGCTGTGCCTGTGTGGCACACTGACTTTGTGAGCTATGTGCTATGTGGATATTGTTTCGTGGTAGGTGTTGCTTGGATGTCTGCTTTGGAGGTCTCTGCTGCTTAGGCAGATTTTTATTTAGAGCCTCCGAGTACGTTTATGTGTTTGGTTTGCTGATGCGATAGGTCTATGTGAGATTGGATTTGTGGTATGTGTGGTTACCTTGTCCTCCTGACAGGCTGTGCCAGTACTGGGTTGAGAAAGCTTAGCCTCCAGTTTGGCTATATAGTTGCATCTCTCACATATATTTGAGCTTGTTGGGAGGAGGAGAGGGTGGTCTGTATACATAAGGCATTTGTAACATTGCCTCAAGATTCCCAGATTCACCAGCTGGACTGGAGAGTAAACTCGAAACTGACCTTTGGACATGCCTGAATAACATAGGGAACTACTTATTGACTGATCAGAAGGAACCAATAGGGAGCAAGTGCTTAGAAGGAGTATAAGAGGATGTAGTGCTTTAGTTTGTGTTTACCTATGAGATTACTTATACAAGCAAGTGCAGGGCTTTAGAATGAAAATAGAGTGCTTAATTAGAGATTTAGAGCAGTTCTAAGGGAAAAAGTGAAGAGCAGACTTTGTGGAGCCGGGAATAGTTTAAACCTGTTTAAGCGGCACTGCCCGACGCTGCTCTGTGCGCAAGACCGCGCAAAAAGAGAGTTGCAGGGTTTTAAGAGAGAGAGAGATCAAGGAGTTTAGAATTGACCCAAAATGGCCAATAAAACTACAGCTTCTAAGCAGTAACCACTCCTACAGAGACAGTTATACTGCTCAGTGTTAACCACTGCCACTGGTGAACACAGAGACTTCCCTTTAGCCCAAGCAAGCACTGGCCTGCAAGACACTTACAAACAGTTCAGAGCATCAAATCTGTAAATGAACTTTCTTAAATTTCAGAAAGTTGGAAAAAAGCAAGATTTTTTTGTTTTTTTCTTTTTTTGTTTTAGTTTAAAGGTAGCAGAGATACACAAGTAGCAAAATATTCACAACAGTGCAATAAATGACCCCACACTTGAGTGCTAGGCCAAAGTCAGGTAAAATGCAATTTTAAGAGAAAACAACAATTTTAAATTAAGTGCAACACAGGAAATGCAGTAAACAGGCTCTAGATGTGCTTTAAATACTGTTTCTAATACAGATATAAACTTTAGCAAGCCGGAAAATGCCGAAAAGTAGGCGGCAAAGCAGTAATTCTAAACAAAAAATTAGAAGAAAATACTTAAAATCTCAAAAGTGACTCCTTTTTTCTCTCAGCGTTTTCTCCCCTTGGTAGGTGCTTCAGCAACAACTAACAAGCCTGGAAAGACGCCAAAATCATGAGGCAGCAGGGTTTTAAGAGAGAGAGATCAAGGAGTTTAAAATTGACCCAAAATGGCCAATAAAACTACAGCTTCTAGGCAGTAACCACTCCTACACGGACAGGCAGGCTGCTCAGTGTTAACACTGCCACTGGTGAACACAGAGACTTCCCTTTAGCCCAAGCAAGCACTGGCCCCCAAGAAACTTACAAACAGTTCAGAACAGCAAATCTGTAACTGAACTTTCTTAAATTTCAGAAAGTGGGAAAAAAGCAAGATTTTTTTGTTTTTTATTTTTTTGTTTTAGTTTAAAGGTAGCAGAGATACACAATTAGCAAAATATTCACAACAGTGCAATAAATGACCCACACTTGAGTGCTAGGCCAAAGTCAGGTAAAGTGCAATTATAAGAGAATAAAATGATTTTAAATTAAGTGCAACACAGGAAATGCAGTAAACAGGCTCTAGATGTGTTCTAAATACTGTTTCTAATACAGATATAAACCTTAGCAAGCCGGAAAACGCCGAAAAGTAGGCGGCAAAGCAGTAATTCTAAACAAAAAATCAGAAGAAAATACCTAAAATCTCAAAAGTGGCTCATTTCTTCTCTCAGCGTTTTCTCCCCTTGGTAGGTGCTTCAGCAACAACTAACAAGCCTGGAAAGATGCCAAAACCACGAGGCAGCAGGGTTTTAAGAGAGAGAGAGATCAAGGAGTTTAGAATTGACCCAAAATGGCCAATAAAACTACAGCTTCTAGGCAGTAACCACTCCTACAGGGACAGTTATACTGCTCAGTGTTAACCACTGCCACTGGTGAACACAGAGACTTCCCTTCAGCCGAAGCAAGCACTGGCCTCCAAGAAACTTACAAACAGTTCAGAACAGCAAATCTGTAACTGAACTTTCTTAAATTTCAGAAAGTGGGAAAAAAGCAAGATTTTTTTTTTTTTTTTGTTTTAGTTTAAAGGTAGCAGAGATACACAAGTAGCAAAATATTCACAACAGTGCAATAAATGACCCCACACTTGAGTGCTAGGCCAAAGTCAGGTAAAATGCAATTTTAAGAGAAAACAACAATTTTAAATTAAGTGCAACACAGGAAATGCAGTAAACAGGCTCTAGATGTGCTTTAAATACTGTTTCTAATACAGAAATAAACTTTAGCAAGCCGGAAAATGCCGAAAAGTAGGTGGCAAAGCAGTAATTCTAAACAAAACATTAGAAGGAAATACTTAAAAATCTCAAAAGCGACTCCTTTCTTCTCTCAGCATTTTCTCCCCTTGGTAGGTGCTTCAGCAACAACTAACAAGCCTGGAAAGATGCCAAAACCATGAGGCAGCAGTGTTTTAAGAGAGAGAAATCAAGGCATTTAAAATTGACCCAAAATGGCCAATAAAACTACAGCTTCTAGTCAGCTGCCACTCCTACAGGGACAGGCAGGCTGCTCAGTGTTAACCACTGCCACTGGTGAACACAGAGACTTCCCTTTAGCCCAAGGAAGCACTGGCTCCAAGAAACTTACAAACAGTTCAGAACAGCAAATCTGTAACTGAACTTTCTTAATTTTCAGAAAGTGGGAAAAAGCAAGATTTTTTGTTTTTTCTTTTTTTGTTTTAGTTTAAAGGTAGCAGAGATACACAAGTAGCAAAATATTCACAACAGTGCAATAAATGACCCCACACTTGAGTGCTAGGCCAAAGTCAGGTAGAGTGCAATTTTAACAGAAAAAATGATTTTAAATTAAGTGCAACACAGGAAATGCAGTAAACAGGCTCTAGATGTGTTCTAAATACTGTTTCTAATACAGATATAAACCTTAGCAAGCCGGAAAACGCCAAAAAGTAGGCGGCAAAGCAGTAATTCTAAACAGAAAATCAGAAGAAAATACTTAAAATCTCAAAAGTGGCTCCTTTCTTCTCTCAGCGTTTTCTCCCCTTGGTAGGTGCTTCAGCAACAACTAACAAGCCTGGAAAGATGCCAAAACCACGAGGCAGCAGGGTTTTAAGAGAGAGAGATCAAGGAGTTTAGAATTGACCCAAAATGGCCAATAAAACTACAGCTTCTAGGCAGTAACCACTCCTACAGGGACAGACAAGCTGCTCAGTGTTAACCACTGCCACAGGTGAACACAGAGACTTCCCTTTAGCCCAAGCAAGCACTGGCCTCCAAGAAACTTACAAATAGTTCAGAACAGCAAATCTGTAACTGAACTTTCTTAAATTTCAGAAAGTGGGAAAAAAAGCAAGATTTTTTTTGTTTGTTTTAGTTTAAAGGTAGCAGAGATACACAAGTAGCAAAATATTCACAACAGTGCAATAAATGACCCCACACTTGAGTGCTAGGCCAAAGTCAGGTAAAATGGTTGCTGCAAGGGATGCCCCAGTGATTGAAAATCACTTCCACTGGATTGAGGGACCACTTGTCCTCAAGGCAACTGACAGTTCCTGGAATGTGTGTTCCTATAAAAAACAGTGCAAGGCCATTGCCTATCACCCTATCCTCAATGCTTCCTGATTTGAAAGGTACAATCTGGTTCCTCCCTGTAAGCTGACATACCAAACTACTGGCACATTGTCCATTTGGATAAAAATCCCTCTAAGAGGACTTCCCAGATGGCTGTATACTGATCAACAACTTAATTTCAGTTATCCCAGTGAGAAAATAGAAAATGAGAAACAATGGTCAATGAATTTTTGAGAAAATTAAATTACTGGCCAGTACGTACACTGCCTGTATGTCAGCAAAGAAGAAATTTAGAGAACCAGAAAGAAAATCAACCAGAAAAGGTGATGAGATACCACTGTCTGAGAAGAATCCTGCAGCTGTTCAGCAAAAAAGCAGTTCAAGCTTCAGCTTTGGTACAAGACATGACTTCCGGTAATTTAAAAGAAAAAATAAATCAAATGTACTCAGAGAAAATTAAAGCAAATGAAACACTGAAGGAATACATAAACTCAAACAACAAAAGACTGGAAAAATTGAAAAAGCTTTAAGTAGCTATTCAGATGAACTGATACAACTGTAAAAATCAGAGGTTAAAAAGAAGAAAAAGTTGGCTGAATAGGAGACTCCTCAAGAAGAGCTGTTTCAAAAACTGGCAGAGTTAGAAGACAGAGCTCACACAGCAAACCTGAAATGTTCTGGTTTAACAGAGAAATTGGAAGGAACAGACTGTATTCATTTTAAGAAAGCACAAACAAATGGACCGGTATTCCATAGCAGAATTTGTTAACTGAAAGGGCATATGAAGTATTTGCTCCAAACCTGGCCATGAGAAAGCAGCAAAGACTTGTATTAGTTAAGATAAAATTATAGCAGCAGAAAGAGATGAGCCTGACAAAAATGTGGCAGAAGGCAAAAGTATTAAAAATGGGTGACAGCCGGTATTTGTAGAAAAAAAAAAAGTTATGTACTTACCATAACATTCCATCTGAGTTGTTGCTTTTCATTTGTCTTCAACTTGAGGGACTCGGATCTGGCACGGATCCGACTCGGCCGCATACACAAGCATCGGATCCAAAGTCCAAGCTCCTCCCCTACCCATAATGCCCCACTCTCCCTCCTCCCCTCAGATTGACTTTGTTGCAGAACTACACCATCCTAATCTAGACAACATGCTTATAAAACCTGGCACAACCATCTAAAGGCCCACAAAATGAGAATTAGCCAGGATAAAGAGGCTATGTCTCTTCAGTCCAGTCCACTACACAGCCCACACAAGGCAGGAGGATGGAGGGAGGGAAAGTAAAAACAAATGAAAAGCAGCACCTCAGATAGAACATTATGGTAAGTACATAGCTTATTTATCTGAAGTTGTTGTTTTCATTTGATCTTCAACCTGAGGGACAGAGTCCCTAGCTACCAATAAAACCCTGGGAGGTTCTCATGGAAGGATATTCTGGAGCACAGAAGCGTACGTCTGAGATAGGCAACTTATGTCTGCATTTGGAACATTTTTTGAATCCTGCAGGTTTGTCAATCATTGTTTCTGCAACGACTAAAAAAAACCAAGATTTAGGGTAAGAATATGAAGAAAATAGTAAGTGACAAAGTCATAAGGGCAAGGGAGAAAAATTAAGTTAGACAGTACAGACAGCAGAAATTGTAAAGGTTAAAAGGGAATAATATAAACTATGGAGAAAAAAACTGATGGAAAAGTTTTAAGAGAAAATAAACTATACTTATCTAATCACCTGAGAGAGACTGGTAGACCACGTCCGTTAGCTAGAAGCAGCAAACGAGATCTGAGGTATTTGGCAAGGTGCACTGTGAGTAAGGGAGAAGCTCGGGAGATCTAGTGGCTGCAAGTTGTAGCATCAGCTGAGTTGGATCCGACAGACTGGATCCAAACCCATTTGTGAGGAGAGAATGTAGATCAACAACATCAGATCCACTGTTCCCTGGGCCAGAAGGGAGTCACTACAAAGATCTTGGGGGATTCCTTCTGAATCTTCAGAAATACCCTGAATATAAGTGGAAAGATTGGAAAAGCATACTGAAACATTTATATCCAAGGAAAACCTTGAGGAACTCCTCAGATGTCTCAAATCTTGGAAGACCCCCAATCAAGTTTCCAATCACGAGGGTCTGCCCTTTTCCTGTGCAGCTTGTCTACTACAAAATTTGCTATGAATGAATGCAAAATGTCTGTACAGTGACATTGTGTGATGAAGCCAACATGGCTAGCCTGCAAAGGGGATACAACATGGCTCCTCCTTTCTTGTTGCTGTACTACATGACTGTGATATCGTCTGTAACAATTTGAAGAAGTTCCAGGAAAAAAAACATGATTCAGACAGTTGAGTACCCTGATCAGGACAAGCGTTTCTTTTATATTTATGTGTTTGCATCCATCCTTAGCATCCCACACACCTTGCATTCCTATCACTCCTGAAACTGCTCCCCAAGCAAAAGCTAAGGAGTCTGTTGTGACTGACTGCTTTGGAACAAGGATTGAGAATGCGAGATATGGATCTAAGGACATTTGCTGTCTCTACTAAGTGATTTCTCTTCCAACAAACCCCAGCACTAGGATTTGAAAAGATAAAGGATGTTGATGTTTGGACCAAACAGACTTCAGATACCGCCTGAAGTCTGGATGAATAGGGATGTCATAAGCATCTTTTAAATGTAGTGTTAGAAGAGGTAACATGTTGTGAAGTGATATCACTATAGTAAGCATGTTTAGGGAAGAAAAATCCAGAACTGGTCTGAAAGCATTTTCTTTCTTTGGCACTGAAAACATGCTTGGATAAAATCCTTACCCCAGTTGGGGAGGAGGAACTGGTTCTGTTGACTCCCCATGTCAGCATGTCACTATGTGATGAAGGACAGGTGTAAATAAAAGAGTCTGCACTGGTGGATGAAGTGTTACCCCCTGGAAGGGGGGAATTTCCTCCCACTGCCATCTATAACATTGCTGCATGATCTTAAGAACGTATTTGTCTGAAACTATCTGCTATCAAAGAACAAAGTGGAAATTCAGATTTTCTGGAAGGAGAAATGAGGCTGCCATGGTTTGTGTGTGTGTGTGTGTGTGTGTGTGTGTGTGTGTGTGTGTGTGTGTGTGTGTGTATGTGCGTGTGTGCATGTGTGTGTGTGTGTCTGCGTGGTGGTGGTGGGGGCAAGGTCCCTTAAAAAGTCATTCTAACTTGCTGGACTGTCCTTGGTTTTGGGAAGTTACAGAATTAGTGATGGGACCCCTTGCCATTTTCTTAAATGTCTGTTTATCTGCATTTTGTTGAGACTGTTTATTTTTTGCCAAAACTGGATGAGGGGTTACAACATCACTTAGAAAATTTGGAAAAGGAGGGCTAAACAATCTCAGACATTCCATGTATCAACTTATCCTTTTCATCACACTTTTTGATCACCTTTCCACAGAGGGGCCAAAAACTAACACTATAGAAAGGTGAATTTAAAATTTCATTTTTAATATCATCTGGGAGGTTCTGAGAATGTAGCCAGGCAAACCCTTCCTCAAAGCAGTACAAGTGGCCATAGTCTTGGAGGAAGTATCAACTGACTCACACATACACTGTAAACAATGAGTAGTGACTTGTGCAATAAAAAAAAAGCAAAGTTATTTAAAGAAGATTTTCCTCGCTAGAAGAAACTGACGGCAAACCATTCCTCATATTTTCACAATTAGTCAGAACAAACTTTAACATATGAGGCCGACAATTCAAAATTCTGAAAATCAAAGTTGGAGAAGTAAACTCTTTTTCTTCATACTTATCAGTGATCCTCCTATTAATATCAGAAAGAAAAGGATTGGAATTACATAAATGTTTAGCAGCAGTAGGATTAACTAAAGCTGTAGCTGCTGTGCTAGGGCCGGGAACTTACCATAATGTTTCATCTGTTTTGTCACTCTTCATTTATCCTTGGTTTTTAGGACTTGGTTCCAATTCTCAGAACTGGCTCTGCCATTGTAACAGCTCGTGCAAGCCAAAAACTCTCGAGCTAAGTCTCTACCTAGAATACCCCTCTTCAGATTACCTCATATCGAGTTTACACCTACACAATAAGACAGAAGAATAGCTAAACAGACTTGAAGATGCTATGTCCAAGGTCATACCTGATAAAATAACCAGGACAAGCGTCCGATCCTCCAAAGAGTCTGCAGGAGAGGGAAGGAGGGTGCGGTGTCAAAGATAAATAAATATCGACAATACAGATGGAACGTTATGGTAAGTACATAACTTCTTTATTTGATATTGTCAATCTCCATTTATCCTTGACGTTTGGGACAGAGTCTCCAGCTACCTTGTACCTTGGGAGGCCTTATGGAAGGATATTCCTAAGAACCATGGAGCCAAAGTGCTCTTTCTCTGGAGACCAGATCCAATTTGTAATGAGTGATAAAGGTATGAGGAGTAGCCCAAGTTGCTGCTGAGCATATTTCATCCATGGAAGCCTTGGAATGAAAAACAGCAGACCTGGCTATTGTCCTAGTAGAATGCGCTCTCACTGGTGTTGGTAATTGGAGATTCTTTAACTTACAGATGAAAGTAATGCAGTCTCTTAACCACTTTGACATGGTGACTTTTGAAACAGATTTCCCCAGAGAAGGACTGGAGAAAGAGAAAAATAATTGGTCCGCTTTTCTAAATTCTTTAGTTCTGCTGAGGTAGAAACATAATTGCCTGTGAACATCCAGGAATATTTAACTTTGTTGGAAAAATCTGGGAAGAAAACAAGTTATGTCAATGGATTGATTACTATTCATTTCTGAGACCACCTTTGGTAGAAATTATGGGTTGGTTCTTAAGAGAAACCCTACCCTTATGAAAAATTAAATAAGGAGGTTTTGAAGATAGTGTTTGTATTTTGGAAATTCTTCTAGCAGAGGTAATGGCTATCAGAAAAATGATCTTCCATGAAAGAAACTTTAAGTCACAGGAAGCCGCCAGTTCAAAGGGGGACAGGACCAAAAACTGCAGAACCACAGTCAGATCCCAAGGAACTAGAGGATCCTTATAAGGTAGTTTCAACCATAAGGTTCCTTTCATAAACACTTTACACAGTCTATGGGAGATTAGAGGGTGAACTTCAAAGCCATTGTGAAAACTGGAAATAGCAGCTAGTTGAACCTTAACTGTAGAAGCAGAGGCTCCTTGTGAGAAAAGCGTAGCTAAAAATTCTAATACCTTTTCAATTACTGCTGAGAAAGGATTAAGACCATTATTGTGTGCCCAAAAGGAAAATCTTTTCCACTTGCTGTGGTAAAGTTTCTTGGTGGAAAGTTTATGAGAAGCAATTAAAATTTTTTGGAGTGGAGATGATAAATTTTCCTGCCTGGTGATCAAAGGAATTGGGGGAACCAAGCCGTAAGTTTGAGGTTCTGAAGAGTGGGGTGCACCAGTCCTTGTGGGTGAGACAAAAGATCTGGAACTGGGTCCAGAGTCCATGGATGGTGAATTACATGAGGCCACAGAAAGGGGAACCAGACTTAATGAGGCCAAAAGGGGGTAATGAGGATCACTTTACTCTTCAACCTGATGGCTTTCTTTAAGAAGAGAGGAATGAGTGGAAAGGGGGAAAAGGCACAGAGTAGTCCTGAGGGTCAATCGTGAAGAACAGCGTCTCTCGGGGACTCCCCTGAGGGGGGATTAGGGCAAAGGAGCTGCTGCACTTGCTGTTCATGGGTGAGTCAAAAAGGTTGCAGCAAGCCTGGCTCCAGCGGCAGAAAATCTCCTTTGCCACTTTGGGATTGAGAGACCACTCGTGAAGCAGGAGAATATGTCTGCTCAGTTTGTCCGCAATCACGTTCGAGTTCCCCAGGATGAGGATGTGCATTGCTATCAGAAAGCGGTTGGAGGATATCACCCATTGCCACACTCTGAGATCTTCTCAACACAGAGGGTAAAACTTGGTTCCGCCTTGTTTGTTGATGTACCAGACTACAGATATGTTGTCCGATTGAACTGCAATCATTCCAAAAGGGAGGAGAGCTTGTAAGGCTTGCAATGCTAAGAGCACTGTCATAATTTCCGGAACACTGATATGCAGATTGGCCTCCATTGGGGACCAAGTGCCTTGGACTGTCCTGCCCAGATAATACCCCCCCACACCATCTGAGAAGTGTCTATGGTCACTATGGCCTTGGGCTGAGATGGAATGAAGGGGCGGCCTACGGCCTAATAGGATTTTCTTGGATTCCATCCACCAGGATAAGTCTTCCTTGCAACAACTGCTGATTAAAATGGGATGTGTCACTGGATGTGTCAGGACGGACCATTGGGATGCCAAAAAACACTGTGGTAGTCTCATGAGAAATTTTGCTAGTGTCTCCTCACTGACAATCTCTGAGGAGGACTCAGAAGAAGATGCGCCCTGCATAGGGGTATCCTGCAGCTTTGGTGCTCGCTGTCTGGGCATGGAGGTTGGTGGCAGCTCTGGACAACAGGGAGTCCCGGGCCAGCTGAGAACCTTGCAGAGGTCAATGCCCTCTCCATAACCTGGAAGGCAGGTTCCCCTGAAGAGGGATGGAAGCCCAGAACTCAGAAAGACAACCTCGGAACCATGGTCCCACCCCGCTCAGAGAAACCTACCCTCGAAGTGGGAGCCAAGGCACAGTCCATGTCAGACAAAGCTCCAAGAGTCAAGGATGACCCCAAATAAAAATTAGACCCAATCCGAGACCCCCTGGATCTGGCAGCACAGCCACGGCCCCAGGTGTCCGTCGGTTCCTATAGAACTGAGGAACTCAAGGAAGATCCTGGAACCAAACGGGTAAAGGCTGTCAGCACTGGAGCAGCTGGAACCAGAGGAATCGGATTCATAAACTCTAAGCCCTCATGAGGATAGAGGAGGAACGTTTGTTGGAGTCCTGGGAGGGGAGTGGGGCCTAGGAAAAGACGGAAAGACTCCTAGCCACTAGAAGATGATCCATCAACCTCACAACATCGACTTCAGTCAGACGCCTGGATGGACAGACAGAGAAGCCTGAGGGGGACTCCAGTCTTTCTAGGAAAGGACTTGGGAGCTGTCCCACAAAGGGGTCAATAGAAGTGGAATATCTTGTCCTGGGTACATTGGTGATATTCAGTTTCGGAACCGAGGGAGGTACTGATTCCAAAATTTCTGGTACAGTCACAGGTGATTCCTGTACCGACAGGGAAGCTGAAGTTGTTGGTACCGAAATGGCCGGCATTGAAACCTGTGGTGCCGAGGTAGTTATTGCAGATGGTGCCAAAGAAGTTGTTTCCAAAAGTTTCTTAATTTTAGACTTCAGTTCCACAGGAGGTGTAGGAGCCGAAGATTTGTGTTTTTTGGCTGCTGAAGCCAAGAGGGATGCTGGCACTGAATGACTCCTTTTCTGTCCATGATCCGATTTAGAAGAAGAAGGTGGTGAAAGTGAGGAAACGTCAGACTTGAACACAGCCTCTTCAAAGGAAGTCTTAATCAAGCCTTTTAGAATCAACTTGTTTTTGCGTTCTATAAGAACTCGGTTACTGAATGCCTGACAGATAGAACAATCTTTCTGTAATCACGATGAGCCCCAACAGCAGACACAAGAAGCATGCCCATTTGAGTTGGGCATCTTCCTATCACAATTCTGACACTCTTTAAATCCTGTGATCCCTTTAGATTTATCCGCCATGTTAAAACGGAAAAACAATAACCAACACTCAGCAAAGGAGACGCACACACAGACAGAGAAAGGGAATAACTACCAGCAATGGTAGGCCAGAACTACAAAAAGGTAGAGAGAGGGAAAGTACTACCAATGATGGTAGGAAAAGGCACACTCACTCGCAGAAAGTAAAGGGAGATAGCAAGGTACGAAAAAATGAGGAAAAAATACCAACAATGGTAAGGAAGAACACCAAAGTGTCAAAGGAGAGGGATAGCAAAGAACAAGTAAGGAAAAAAGGGTAGAGCAATACTAAACTATAGATATATCTAGGATTATTTTTTTAAAGGGAACTTGAAGAAATTTTTAATTAGCTGAGGGAGAATCTGGCTGATATGTCTTGCTGCAAGAGCAGCAAATGAGATATGAGGTAATTTGGAGAGGGGTATTTTGGGTAGAGACTTAGCTTGAGAGTTTTTGGCTTGTGTGAGCTGTTATAATGGCTGAGCCGGTTCTGAGAATTAGAACCAAGTCCCAAACATCAAAGATAAATTAAGACTGACAACATCAGACCTCCTATCTATCTTTTTAGGGACAGCTGGTTGACTATCAAGGAAATTACAGACAGTAATGCACATATATCATCCACAGCTGAAAAAAGTGGATCAATGGATGAAGGTTCTTTATTTTTCTGTAACAGCTCATACTATTTTCTGAAAGGTTGAAAATCCTCAGTGTTCTTTCACTGAAAACACAGGCACATTCTGGAAATAGTTTCAGAGAAAGAGAAACCTCACAGGATGAATGGGAAATTGAGCTCTCTTTTGAGTTTGAGTCAGAAATCCGAGGTAAACAGAAATGCCTGCTCTGTTCCCTCTTCCAAGACTGAAAAGAGTGGCTCTCCTTTGCCTACTGAGGGGACACCAACAGCCACAGATGATGTGGCTAACCCACAGTCTACACTGGCTGCAGGTGCTACACCACAGGGATGTGGGGTAAAAGATGACTGGTTTGAGGTACAACTAATGGCCACAGCACAGCCACCAACTTGTGGCTGAGGTAGATTGCTAGCCTGCTGCAGTGGCAAAGGCTGTTTGCTTAAGTTTTTCTGATTGGAAGAAGAACCTATGGTGGGACTGACAGTTTGTTCTATGGTCAAGCCGAAAATTATATCTCTTTCCTGGGGAAAACAAGCAGCAAAAGGCACTAAAAATTGGAAGTCTTTAAAAGTCACTTTTTACACCTAAAAACAAAGTAAAAAGAACTTTAAAACACTTTGCCATCCCAAAAATTAAAATAAATACAATTTTGCCACAGAAAAAAATGGTTTCAAATACTTTAAACAACTTTTAAACTGACAGGAAGAAAGATTTATTTTAAAAGTACAATTCAGTCTCATGAAAGTCCATCACAACAGAAATTTCTAGCTTTAAAATAATACTTTCCCAAACAGGAAAATATTATTAAATAAGCATATTTTTTTTTCCCCACAAGGAACTGTTCTGGCCAACAAAGGAAAAGCACAAGCCAACTGTCAATCTCCAAAAAGCCTCAGAAGAGTGTACTCTTTAGTGGCAGGAAAGCTCTGAAAGGCTTGGCACCCAAACCTGTAAGTCATCTCAACTCCAGCTGACTCACGGTTTTGGCATGTGGAAACTACCCTGAAGCTTTGGAAGCTGCCCAGCTGTTATATTCTTGGCTGGATATAACCCATGCAGCTTTAACAGCACCTTGGACTTGAACCAGTCTCTGGTGTCGGGAGAAGCAGATGCACAGAATGAAGACCAGTAACACTAAAATTAGTGAGTAAATGAGGCACTATAAAGCATCAGTCACATTTGAAAATTATGGCTTTGCAAGAAAAAGTTGCTGAGAAAGACTGGACTTTTGCAGACTTTTTAAACTTGTGGGTGGACTGTAAAGCATATATCCCAATTTGAGTCATAAATGTTTAGAAGGACAAAAAGGGGAAAAATAATTGTAAGCAAAATGATTTTTGTTCTTATCAGTATTTGAATAAAACATTTCATGAAATAAACTACATTTAGGGTGGGGTAGTGGTGCATCAGTTAGCGTTGTCACCTCACAGCATGAGATTCTCCGGTTCAATTCATGACTGGGGTGCCTTCTGTGCCGAGTCTGCATGTTCTCCCTGGGTTCACGTAGGTTTCCTCATTGTGCTCTGGTTTCCTCTCACATTCCAAAGACATGCGTCTGCAGCATTTCTCCCTGGGTCTCTGTCACGGTTGGACCTTCCAGGTAAACAAATGTTAAATAAACACAATAAAATAAATGTTATATAGTAAAGTAGTTCTGTATACTGTGTATCAGGGATATTTTAAATGTGGGGATGACTGTTGTATGTGCTAGAAATATTAAAGTCAACAAGTATTTTTTTTTAGTTATAAGAATATAAGTTTTACAGTATAACAACAGAAGAAAGGTTGGGCAGAAGCAAGATTAAGCTAATACGCTGTGTGATCTAGGGTTGCTGGGATGGTATGGTGTGGTGTGGGGGTAAAATGCATTGATTATAGTACATATAGAATTAAGATAATTACTCTCATTTTTTTGCAAGGGTAGATTTCTAGATTAATGCCCTTAGCTTAAGCTATAAATAAGTGTTTACGTTTTTAAGCAAGTAGGCCTGAAAAATAAAACAAAATGAGGAAAGTCAGGAAAATGCTAAGTTCATTGCATCTATAAAGATTATTAGCGTGTTTTTTTCATTAACAAATGTTCTCAGTGGAAGTCAAGAAGTCTGCAGCTGAAGGCAATTGTATATTCTCTTCTGAATGAAATTTACCAAGATTCCTTCATACAATTGCATAGATGTTAGCTGCTTTTTTAATTTTCATTGCTGACTACATTTACATGGAGAATAACTTTCTGCAAGTGCAAGCATTTAATCTTGAGAGTTCTGAGCATTCGTTGCTGAGGGGAAATGCAACATTTACAGGTATAGTGGCAAGCAGTTCACTGAAAAAAATAAAGTTGGAAATTATGGGAAGTGAATAAGAGACAGTAGCCTCCCTAGTAGCCTGAATACTTTAATGAATTTAACAGAACAGTGTGTAACTTAGTTTTATTTAGAGATAATCCATGCTTTCTTACGGCTAAAGGTTATTTTTATTCTGAAAACATACAAGCTGTTTTTCACATCTGAGAGGGCAATAGAGATAAAAAAATAAATATTCACCAGTCACTGTTAAGTGAGAGCACAGGCTGTAGCATGTGCTTTAGCAAGAATAACATTAATTTTCGATTAGGTAATGCTTGTGAGTACAGCTGCTGATTGACGATAAATGTTCCTACCTGGAGGCTTAAACTTCATTTTTTGAAAATGTACACAGTTTTGTACATTTCTTCTATGTTAACAAGAGACGTAGGTGTTCTGAAAAAATATATGTTTTTTTTTTGTTTGAGGTATTTCATTAAAACAAAAAGTCTTGACAAAATGTGACATAGGTGCAAATAGAAATGAGAAGAAACAACTGTATAAAGTATCAGCCTACCATACATTAGTATGCGCATTTAAGACAAAATTTGAAAAGACACATTAAAAAAAAATACACACACACACACACATATATATATATATATATATATATATATATATATATATATATATATATATATATATATATATATCAGGTGGGTACAACAGCTATCATAATGGATACAGTATGCATATTATCTTGGAATATAAATGGCCTTACGGGTATAGCCAAAAAGGAAAGGATATTGAATTATTTAAAAATGCAGAGTGCAAACAGCAAAGCTGTAGGAAATGCATTTGGTAAGAAATGAGCACATAAATTAGACAAAGAAATTACTTCAGGACGGATATTCAGCAGAATATCAGGAACAATGGAAAATGGGAGTAATAATACCAATTGTTAGAGGGGCTCCATAGTGACAGAAGAAGAAAAAAGACATTACTGTGGTAGTAAGAGGGTACTGGTAAGGGAGGGAGATTATGCTGGCATGTATTTATATTTCACCAAAGACTACTCTTATGAAACTTAAGAAAATTTGAGGAGAAATAATCAGCTTTCAGAAGTAATATTACTTATAGGAGTGGACTGGAAAGTACAGTTGTGCAAGTTAAAATTAAAGTTATGTCCTTAACATAATGATAGATCTGTGTTGTCTGCTTCCGTTCTTCTTCAATAGACGAGTCTTCAGATCCAATCTCGGATCCAACTTCGGCCACTCTAAACCTAGGATCCACAGCTAAGGCTCCTCCCCTAACCATAATCCTCTCTTGTCCACAACACTACTTCAGATTGTATTTGCCCATAACTCCTCCCAGAGTGGAAAATCATCACTAATAAGTAGAATATTGGATATAATCATCCCCTTATATTCTGATCTGGAGCTTAAAGAGCACGTGAAAGACCAGGAGATAGGTCTGACTGTCATATCAGAAACCAGGAGAAAAATAAACTTCTCATTATGAAATGGGGAAGGAAAGCAGAAAGTTAAAGAAGAATGGAAGCAGAAAACTCAGATCTATCTTTATGACAAGTACATAACTTTTGAATCTGATGTTGTCTCTTCCATCCATTCCTCAATGGATGGGACAAAGTGCAAAGTTCCAGACTTCTAGGCAGGCCTCATGGAAGGATATTCTGGTGGAAGGGTGAACTGAAAGCAGCTTTATTTCTGGAGAGCAAGTCTAACTTGTAATGAGAACTGAAAGTGGGAATATTTGACTAGGTGGCAGCTGCACAAATATCAATAAATGTTCTTGAAAAGAAAGGAGTGGAAGCGGACACAGATCTGGCTGAATGGGCTCTAATGGGTCTAGGCAAGGTAAGGCTCTTCTCCTTGTACAAGTGAGAGATATAGTCAGACAGCCAGCTTGATAAATGTACTTTGGAAACTCCTTGCCCCAATCTGGGTTTGGAGAAGGATAATCAAATTTCCTAATATGTTTGGTACAATGAAGGTAGAAATGCAGCTAATAATGTACATCCAGCAACTGTAACAGACACTCCCCTTTGTTGGCAAAATTAAGGAAGAAAACCATAAGATGGATTGGTTTAATGAAATTTCAGTTGCCACATTTGGAATAAAAGATGAGTTTGTCTGTAAATATACTCTCTCCTTGTAAATAATAAGGTACAGCAGTTTGCATGATAAGCCTTATAGTTCAGGTAGTCTTCAAGCAACATGACTACCACCAAAAATAATGTTTTTCAAGTAAGGAACTTGATATCTGCCTTGGCTATAGGTTCAAATAGATGAAAGATTAAGGCCTAAAGCAAAATGATCAAGTCCTAAGGGGGAGTGGGATCCCTGAGGGGAGATCTTAGAAGAAAAGCACCCCTTAAAAAAGGGATGCTATAGACAGATGATTTTCTTCTATATGAAAACTAGAAATCTCAGCTAGTTGGACCTTAACAGGAGTAAGGCTAGCTCCATCATGAAACAAATCCAAGACAGTAGGAAGAGGAGCTGAAAAGAAGTCCAGGTTTCGCTGAGAAGTCCAGACAGAAGATCTTTTCCACTTAGTAGATTACCCTGGTAGATGGTCTCCGAGAAGAAGAATGAATGTGGATAACTGGGAAAGAAAGCCTGGACTGACTAGCCATTATTGGAACTGGAGAAACCAAACAGTTAGTTTGAGGGTCTGAATGTTTGGGTGAGGCATTCTGGATAGATGAGAAAGAAGATCTTGTCCTAAGTCCAGCACCCAAGGAGAGTGTAACAGAAGAGGCCACAGGAAAGGAAACCATACCTGACAAGACCAGAAAGGGACAATTTGCATGACCATGAACTTCCTCTCATATGCGTTCCGCAGGAATTTGGGGATGAGAAGAGTAGGGGAAAAGGCATACAGCATTCTGGGGAGCCAACTGTAAATCAGAGCATCTCTTGGTGACTGTCCCATTTGGAGGATCAGGGTGAAGAATCTGCTGCACTTTGTGTTGTGAGGGGAGGCAAAAAAGATTGCAGTATGGTCAGCCCCAGCAAAGGAAGATCCGCTCTGACCCTGTTGGATTGACAGACCTCTCCTGAGGAGGGACAGACCTGTTTAACCTGTCCTCCCACACATGATCTCCCCTGGATGTATGCTGCTATTAAAAAGTGATCAGAAGATATTGCCCGCTGCCACACTCTCATCGCCTCATGACATAATGGATAGGGCCATGCCCCCCCCACACTTCTGTCTATTGATGTACCAGACTACAGACATGTTGTCCATCTGGATAGAAATCACTTCCAGAGGTGGAATGTCTTGAAAGTTCTGCAGCTCCAGGAAGGGAGTTCTCATGTCCAGAATGCTGATGTGAAGAATGGCCTTGGATGAAGTCCATGTGCCTTGGACCGTCTTTCCCATGTAGCTGTTCCTCCAAACCCAACTTGGAAGTTTCCCTGGTCACTGTGGCCTGGAGAGAAAGAGGGACAAAGGATTAACCTTGTGATACCTTCAGCACTGAAGCCACCATGTTATGTATGTCCTGCATATGTCAGTCAAGCGAATAATGAAGCTCATGGGTGATGTCCGATGGACCACTATACTGCAAGCATCCAGTGAAAAGCAACCCTCATGCAGTATCTTGTAAGGGGAACCAGAATGATGGAGACATCCAAAGATACTAAAAGCTGAAGAATGAGTTTGGAAGGTGGCATCTTGAATAACAGAACATGTAATGCTTGATTCTGCAGGGTTGTCAACCTGTTGTCTGGAAATGTTGGAATGTGAGCAGTTTTGTTTAAATGTGCCCCGATGAACTCTATTGCCTGCAGCAAGAAAGCTTGGATTTGTCTAGATTCACAATAATGCTTAGATAAAAGCAAAGAAGGAGCAAGGAGTCTCTGGAGTGGAGAAAAAGATCCATGGTAGGGGTGAAAATGAGCCAGTCATCAAGGTAGGGAGACACTCTGAACCCTTACAGCCAGAGATAAGCTGCGACCACTGCCATGCACTTGATGAACATTTGGGAGGCTGTGGTGAGACCAAAGGACAGGTCCCTGAACAGAAATAAGTGGTTCCCAGACAGAAATGGAGAAACCTTCTGGTTTCCATGATAATATGGTAGTACACATCCTGAAGGTCTATCAATCATATCCAGTCATTCTTCCTCAACAAGGGGAGGATGTCTGTTTGACATAATGAATTAGATGACTGAGGTCCAAAATGGGCCTGAGCTTCGTTTCTTTCTTGATCTGTGTTGGTCTGGCAGGACCTTCTGGATGACTGGATGAGCAGCTTTTTTATTTCCATAGCAACTGCTCTTCTTTGACAGGGTGGGATGTCTTGGAGTTTCCTTGATGATGGAGAGGGACAAATGAAGGGAAATGAATAGCCTCTAGAAATAATCTTCTGCACCCAAGTGATGGATGTCCAGGCTTTGGGGTGCAGAGATAAGTACCATCCAAATTCCTCCCAGATAAAAGCAGTCAGGCAAACATTCAAGAGTGCTAATAAGACTTCTATGAGAAAGGTCCTTGGAAGTCTTGGTTTTGTAGATCTCTTCTGCCACAGGGATGATGCCCACTTAGTTTCCCCCATTTTTGCTTTGGGGGGCCTCTCTCCAGGAGTGTCTGAGGAAAGCCATTAAGATGTCCAGAACCACAGTTTCTTGCCACCTTTCTGGTTCTGGAGAAGGACCTTTGGAGCACAGAAAACCTTATTCCAATGGCAGATAATGTTTCCAGTTTTTTTTTCCACTATTCGAAATTGTGTCCTTGACTTTTGGTCCAAAGAAAGTCGAACCATCAAAAGGGGCATTTATAAAGGATGTCTTGAAGTGCTCCACAAAGTCTCACAAGTGCATCCAAGCATGTCTCCTTAAGGTAATGTCTCTACCTGCTGCTCTTGAGGAACCTTTTGTGGCACTGGAAATCAAGTAAATTGAGGCACTGGAAAGGGACTGAAGGGTGGCCAGTTGTAAGTCTACCATTTTCTTGGCCTCTACAAAAATGGACCATAAAAGAGACTGGGAAAGCTCCTTTGTCAAATCTTTCTGAAACCTTATTATGTAAGCCTGACAGTTCAGTGCCCACAAGAAGGTCACTGAAGTGTAAACTCACTTCCCAAACCTGTTCTAAGCCCTAGACTGTCTGTTAGGAGGATGGATCAAGGAGCTCTCTTTGATCCTTTTATGTAGCCACTGCCACTACCATAGAGTCATGGACCCTTGCTTCGGTGAGGATGATCCTTGGGGATAAAAGAAATTTGTCCAGTTTGTGTGGCATCGGTTCAGCCATGTCTGGTTCCTTCCTTGCCCGCTTTGAGATTAGATCAACCATCTCATCCATGGGAGGAACCACTCAAGATGTAGCTGGGCCAGATCCAAAGGCCTAGAGGAACACTGACTCCTCCTGGGAAGGCCTTCAGAAGACCAACCTATTTCTGCCTCAAAAGTTTTAGGAGGATCTCCCTGAATGAGACATCCTCAAGGGGTGACCTGGGGCACTGTTTCCAGTCATCAAAATCAGTGTCTTCACTGAAAGGCTCCTGTGGGAAGACCACATGCCTCCTCTTGCACGCATGCTTCTGAGGCATCTCTGCAGTGGGATGCTCAGGAGAGGACTGTGAAGATGGATGAGAGCCCTAGAGATGGGATGCCTTGGAGCTCAATAGAACTGACTGGCCTGAGGGTATAGGAAGAGCCAGATCAGGACATAAGAGCTTTCAGTAGGAGATAGGAGGAAACAAGCACATACGGGGAGCCCACTCGGCAAGAAAGAAGAGCATTATCTCTACAGTCTTGAATGTCAAAGCAGAGGGGGACCCCAATACCACCAAGGGAGGAGCCAAGGCAACCAGCTCAGGTTTGTGTAAGAACCCGGTGACTAGGTTCCAAAGCAGGAGCTGAAACTGAGCTATCGTGTGCTGAAGCCATGAGGGAAAGAGATGGCCCTAAAACCCTCAGAGTTGATCCTCAACATCCACAGCTGGTGCTGATGCTTCAGCTCTGAGATTCCCTCCAGACCTGAGGTGCTCAGAACCATACATATTAGAAAAACTGCTGCAGTAGAAGACAACCAGGTCCTCGGATCCAATGAGGGCAACTCTTGGGTGATACTCAGATCCAGGGATTCAGAAGCTGGAGGTTGATCAGGGTAGGAGTCCCCATACTGGAAGAAGGGAAGTACCAACACTTGCTGGTCTAAAAGGAGTCACAGTTGGGAGAACCCCCATCTAAATTTGGGTCCTGAGGAACTTCTTCATCATCCTGTTTATGTCCACTTCTGTGAGGCTTCTAGCAGATAGGCTTGACCTGATGGATGAAGACGTTGAAAGAGACCTAGAGGAGTGATCTATTAACCCTTTTTGTAGGTAGGGACAGCAAAGTCTTGGAGCTGCCAGCTCTGGTGAGAATCTTGGCTCCCTACTAACAGTAAAGGGTCCAATGACTATCAGATCAGATGACCTAAGCATCTTGGAAGCTACAGCCGAAGATGCAAAAGAATATGCAGGGCAGTCAGAAGACAGCTTCCTTGCCTCCTTGCCATTCTCTCTGGACTTTTTGCTGCTGTTTTGCCCTTTATATCTGTCCAAAGATTTTTTTGGCAGATGGGAAAATCCAGATGTTGAAGAAGAAGAAAGGAAGAGGCAGGGACGACTCTCCAGCAGTGACTGGAAGAAGTCGCTTCAAAACGAATTTAATAAGGCTCTCCATAACGTCCCTCAAAAGGCAATGCAGATGAAGTAATCCTCATCAAAATGCCTGCCACTGAGGCAATAGACACACCTGGCATGTGCGTCTGAATTCAGTATTTTGTGGCCACAGGCAACACATTTCTTGAAGCTGGATTGTTTCTTGGCCACACTGTGATGAAAGAACAGAAAGCAGAACTAGAGATCCCACAAGAAGACACTACACCGCATTATAAATTATTTAAGGAAACAGTTATCAAATTTAACTCCCAACCTGACTATAACCAAGCATAAAAGTGCCAATGGCACGAGAAATAACAGATAAAGTGTGTGTGTGTGTGTGTGTGTGTGTGTGTGTGTGTGTGTGTGTGTGTGTGTGTGTGTGTGTGTGTGTCTGTGTATATGCATATGTGTGTGTAAAATTATAGAGTAAAGAGAGGTGAAAAGGAGGAAATAAAACTAGAAATACTTCAGAAAAAAACAACAGTTTGACTTAAGTCACCGTAACAGTGGACTACTTCTTACTCTAACAAGTGGTAAATGAGATATGAGGTAACATTTGAGACGGGAGAAGATTTTGAGGAAGGTGATGAGACTGAGCTTTGGGTCCTAAGTTTAGAGTGGCCAAAGTTGGATTCAATGTCAGATCAGAAGACCCATCCACTGAGGAACTGACAGAAGACACAATATCAGATCTTACCATAACAGTAGATGTTCAAATGATCAGTGCTGCAGTAGCCTAAGATATATAGGTTATATCCTGACAACAATAGAACACCAAAGATGTAACAGCTAGCCAGCCTTGCAAAGCTTCAGGGCACCTTCCTCACTCCTGTCAGGAAACTTGAGCTGAGCTGACTAAAAGGCAAGTTTGGGTGCTAAGTCCTTCAGTACTTTCCTAAAAGCACAGAGAGGGAGGCTGAGCCCCAAAAGGGCTATGCTAGGAACAACAAAAAATATGTCCAGACTCTAGCATACAAAGCACACCAAAAAACACTGCAGCAGTGATCATTTGAACATCTGCTGTTATGGGCCATAAGGAAGTGACCACAATGATCTTGGGGAATTCCTTCTGAATCCTCAGAAGTACCCTAGATATTAGTGAAAAGAAAAGGCATGTGTCTTCCAAGCCATCTTGCATGGAGTCTTGGAACAAATTTTGTCAGTTGATTGTTCAGACAGGAAACCTCTACATGAAGAACTCCCAACAGATGGATCAAATATTGGAAGTCCCCTAGAACTACTTTCCATTTGTGAGGGTCTACCCTCATCCTGCTCAGTTTATTTGCCAAACAATTTTGCTCTGATGGAATGTAGGTTGCCTGCAGAGTGAGACTGTGCTGTGAAGCTATATCCAACCTGGTTCCTCATTGCTTGATGATGTACCACATCATTGTGGTGCAGTTTCTCACTACCTGAAGAGGTCCAGGGGGACCAAAGATGGTTTAGAGAATTGAGTGCCTTGGTCAGGGCAAGCATCTCTTTAACATTTATTTGCTTACATTTGTCCTTGATGCCCCACACCCTTTGTACTTTTCACTCTCCAGAAACTGCTCCCACTGAAAAGTCTAAAGCATCTGTAGTGAATGACTGCTTTGGAGCAGGGAGGGAGAAGGGGATACCTTTATTTAAGATCCACCAAGTGATTTCTCTTCTGACAAACACCATTGCTGGGATTTGAAAAGAAAAATGGTGTTGATGATGGGACCAAAGAGATTTCAGATACTATTGATTCTTTCTCATGTGAAGTCTTGCCAGTGGTTTCATGAGAATCCTTGATGCCATGAGACCCAAAAGTCTGAGGTATTCCCTCACAGTGATCGAAGTCTGAGTGGAAAACTGAAGAAATCAATCAAAATAACAATTTATTTTTTTCCTGTGGAAGAAAAGCTCTTTGAAATTAAGTGTCTATTTGACACCCCAGGAACACAATTCTGTGTGAAGAAGTCAAGAAAGACTTTTGAATGCTTGTTTGGAATCCCAACTTGTGTAAGGGATCTACACTCAAAAGAGAGATTCCTGACACTTTAAAAAATACTCTGCAAAGATAAGCAAGCTTTCTAAATTGGGAAAAAGTTGATATCCTGTAGCCTGCAATATGCTATAACTACAGCTAGAGAGGGTTGCCACCTTTTCAGCGGGCCAAAGTGGGACATGAGATGACACTGGCCACACCCTCTACCATGACGTCACCACAGGAGCGGTGAATGAGATGCTGTTATGGGTACGACGGATGGCTGTTGGAGTGGCTAGCTAGTTGGCTAGCTGGCTGCTGGAGTGGCTGGTTGGCTGGCTGCTGGAGTGGCTAGCTGGCCAGCTGCTGGAGTGGCTAGCTGACTGGCTGGCCGGCTGCTGGAGTGGCTATCTGGTTGGTGGGAGTAGCAGCTGGATGGATGAATGACTGGATGGATGGCTGGCTGCATGAATGGATGGATGGATGGCTGGCTGGATGAATGGATAGATGGCTGGATGGATGGATGGATGGATGGATGGATGGATGGATGGATGGATGGATGGATGGATGGCTGAATGGATGGATGGATGGCTGAATGGATGGATGGCTGGCTGCATGAATGGATGGCTGGCTGGTTGAATGAATAGATGGCTGGCTGGAAGAATGGCTGGCTAGCTGCATGAAGGGATGCATGGCTGACTGGCTCGCTGCATGAATGGATGGCTGGCTGGTTGAATGAATGGCTGGTTGGTTGAATGAATGGATGGATGGCTGGATGGATGGATGGATGAATGGATGGATGGCTGGCTGGCTGGAAGGATGGATGGATGGATGGATGGCTGACTGGCTGGCTCGTTAGAAAAAAAAAAAAACTTGTGTTTTTTTTTTTTAAGTGGCTGTAGAAGAGCTTAAAACAAAGCGCTCCTACAGCCCCGATCTTTGCAGGGCTCTTCCTGCCCAATCCCCACCCCTTTCATGAATTGTAGCCAATTGCTGAACGAATTACAGCACCCGGACCTAACAGGCAGCAGCTTTGCCTGCAGGTCCGGGTTGGTGACGTAACTGAATTGCCGTGGAAAAGCCAGAAGTAATTTTCAAGTCCCACTACTTTCCACAATGGACAACGGGATGAGGCAGCTCAATCCGTGAGTGTCCTGCTGACAACGGGATGAGTGGCAACCTTAGAGCTAGATACTTTGCGAACACTCTTGGTGCACTGAATAGTCCAAAGGGTAAGGCAAAGAATTGATAATGTAATCCACACAAAGAAAAACTTAAGAAACGCCTGATGTCTGGATGAATATGAATGTGATTATAAGCACATTTTAATCTAATGTTGCAAGGAAACTTGAATGAGGAAGAAGAGGTAACAGGTTGTGAAGTGATATCATTTTGAATTTGGGCACTATCACAAACAGATTTAGGAAAGAAAGATCCAGAGCTGGTCTCCAAGTATTTTCTTTCTTTGACACTAGGAATATTTTTGAATAAAAATGCTTCCCCACCTGGGAAGGAAGAACTGGTTCTATCACTCCTTGGGACAGCATGTGAGTGATGAGAACCGGTGGAAACAAAAGAGTATGATTTGGAGGATGAGGAATGACTCCCTGGAAAGGAAGAATTTCCTCCCACTGCCATCTGTAACCTTGATGAATGATTTTCGGAACCCATTTATTTGAAACTATCCGTTGCCAAAGAAAAAAAATGGAGATTGAGACTTTCTGGAAAAAAGGGACCAGAGTGGGAGGAGTTCACAAGATCTCTTGAACAGTAATTCAGACTTGTTAGGCTGTCCTTGGTTTTGGGAGGTTCAAAACTTCTTTCTTGAATCCTCTTAACATTTCTTCATAAGCATCTGTTTGCCTGTATTTTGTTGACACTGTTTATTCTGTTTTTTGCCAAAATTGGATGAGCAGAAAGAAAATCCCTTGGAAAAGTTGGAAAAAGAGGGCTGAAAAATCTTATAGATTCTCTGGTTCAGCTTGCCCCTTTCATCACACTTTTTCATGACCTCTGCAGTAGAAGGTCCAAATGCTAAATCTCAATTCAAGGGAGAATTTACAATCTCATTTTTAATGTCACCTAGGCGGTTCTGAGAATGCAGCTGTGCAAACCTTCTCAAAACAATACCAGTGGCCATAGCTCTGGAAGAAGTATTAAGACAGTCATATATACACTGTAAACAATTAGTGAGTGACCCTGTGCTACAGAAAAAGCTAAGTTATTTAAACAGATGTTTCCTCACAAGAAAAAAACTGCAGATAAAACATTCCTCATACTTTCACAACTTGTCAGAACAAACTTTAACATATGAGTCTGACAATTCAAAATACTGAGTCTCAAAGTTGTAGAAATAAACACGTTTTTCCCATACCTAGAAATAATTTTCCCATCCTTATGAGAAAGAGGAAGGTTGGAATCAACTAAGTGCTTAGTAACAGTGGGATCAACTAAAGCTACAGCTGCTGGCTCAGGTTATGGAATAGTGTATAAAATTTAAAAAACTGAGAAACTTTACACAACCTGTATGCCTTTTCATGAGCAGCTGGCTGACTATCAGGAAAATTACAGGCAGTAATACACACATCCTCTAAAGCAGACAAAACAGAATGAATGATGCAGGTTATGGAAAATCCTGCTGTAATAACCTTTTTGTTGCATTGACTGAGGGACTGAGAAACTTCAGCAAAATGTCAAAGAAAGAGAAACCTACACAAGGATAATCAGAAATTGAGCTCTCCTCTGAATCAGAAATCTGAGGGGGGAAATAAACTGTATCCATCCCTGCATCTTTCTGATCAGATTCAGAATCTTGAATCACTTCAGGAAAAGAGGAATGCCTCTTTCTTTTACCAGAAACTACATTACAAGTGGGATTTACAGCCAGA
Source organism: Protopterus annectens (assembly GCF_019279795.1). NCBI lineage: Eukaryota > Metazoa > Chordata > Ceratodontiformes > Protopteridae > Protopterus > Protopterus annectens. The sequence continues at coordinate 1,389,481,772 of NC_056729.1, forward strand.
AGTAAATCCTGATCCAGATCGGTCTTATCCAAAGAAAACAGAGGAGCAGTAAATACATGCCTGGTTTTCTGTTTCTTTTTGAGAGTAAAATGGAGCCAACAGTGTAACCAGTGGCTGAAGCAGCTTGCCCAGGGATGGGCACAGCAGTCTGACACAACTGAGAAACCTTCTCTGTTCCCTTTTGCATGACCAATAGGAGTGCCTCTCCCTTGCCACTGAGGGGACCCCAACAGCCGCTGAGAATGTGGCTAATTGCCGGTCCACAGTGGCTGTAGATACTACTCCAGTGGGATCCAGGGTAACAGATGAGTGGTCTGTGGTACAACAAATGGTTACGGCACAGTCACCCACCTGTGGCAGATACAAATTTCTAGCCTGTTGTGGTAGCAAAGGCTGTTTGCTTTACTTTGTGCTTGGAAGAAGGACTGACTGTGGGATTTGTAGTCTGTCCCATGGTCAACCTACAAATGGTGAGTCTTTCCTGGGGAAGACAAACAGCAATTGCTGGTAAACACTACCAGTCCACAAAAGTAAAATAAACACAATTTCACCACAGAAGAATGATTTCAGTTACTTTACATTTTTAAACTGACAGAAAAAACAGTGGTCTGTTTAAAACTATGTTACAGTTTCAAAAAAGTCCATTAAAACATCAACAAAATTAATAACATGGATTTTTTTCCCCAAAGGGAACTTATATGGCCAGCAAAGGAAAGCACAAGCTGACTGTCAATTTTGAAAGCCTCAAAGGAGCGTATTCTTCAGCAACAGTAAAGCTCTAGAGGGCTTCATGCCCAAACTTGTCTTTTAGTCAGCTCAAGCTGCCTGAGAGACTAGGTGTGTAGGAGGTGCCCTGAACCTTTGGAAGCTGGCTGGTTATTATATCCTTACTGTTATATCCTTGGCAATAAATAACTCATACAGCTAAGACTACTGCAGCAGTGATCAATATAATGAACATCTTGATTTGCAATACTAAGGATGTACATGAGTAACACAGAAGGGAAAATATAACAAAAGAAGTTAGATTTCTGAAGAAATTTATTAAAGTATAAGACATGAATTCAGTAGTAGGAACTCAGCCAAAATTTCTGTATTATCCTTCAATGTGCAATAACTGGCCTTGACCAAACAGAAATCATACTGCACAGGAAAATGTGCATTTGACTGAACGTTGCAACACACATTCAATAACTGTTTCAGATCATGCACCAATAAAATTAAGATAAAAATTAAGGGTAATTGAGTAACTATGTAACATTAGCACTTCCCAACCTACCTATTAAAAAGAGAGGAATTTAAGGAATGGATAGTGGAAATTATACAAAAGTTATTAGAAAAGATAGAAATTTCCTCAGAAGTGGTAGCTAGTGAGTGGGATAAAATGAAAATGGGAGTTTAAAAACAGGGTAGAAATAAACAGAAACATAGTTTTTGATCTGGAGTATTTCTCCCCGGGCCTCCGCTGAAAACAGGCTCTGTGGAACCTAGTCGGACTTTCCCGGTCAACAAATGATAAAAAAAAATAAAAAAAAAAAAATAGTTAATAAATAATAGGAATTATTTAGAGGGGCTGACAGAGGTTAAAGTATTGCAAAATAAGGGGAACCTCACAGAACATGAAGAGACAGAACTGCAGAGTGCTAAAGTCAAAATAAGAGAATATTTGGATAATATGCATGAGTTTTGAAATACTGTTGTTAAGCAATTATTTTAGTAACAACTCCAGAGCACAAAAAAATGTTGCACAATGACTTAGGCAACAAACAGCAGAAAGGGTTGTTGCCAAGCTTAGGTAGACTATAATAAACAGAAGTATTATAGAGGCAGTAGAGATATTTTGGAAATTTATGAAAATTTGTATAAAGCAGAGGAATGTGGAAACAAGAAAAATCACAAACGGATATATTTATGGAAGATTTAATTATGGCAAGATTAGAGATAGATGAGGCTCAACAACTAAATTCAAAACTCCCCGGTGCATGGTTTGGACACCTGTTTGTGTCTAAAACCATCTGCAGACATACAAAGATGATATATATATATTTTTGTATTTGTTCCATCTCAGTGCTGTTTAACAGCTTTGTGCTGCATTTATTGATTTGGTTGAATTTACAACTGCGTTTCATTCTGCACTTGTTAAAGAAACTCCATGTGTTTGTTACTGTACTGCTCTTAGGTTGTTTTAACAGTATTCAGATATTTCCTAACCTCCTCTGATACTTCAAAAGCTGTTCTGAGTTTGCTAAAATATTTCTAAGTTTTACAAGGTTCTTCTGTGTTTGAAGAAGTTTGTGAACTTATTTCCAATGATTCCTGATACTGCAGGAGTTCTGCCTTTTGTTACAAAGCATTTGTTACTGCACCTGAGCTCAAAACCAGTTAATTTTACATTGAGGGTTTTATTCTACATTCTGGTGGGAGCAGAGGGCTAATTCAACCCATCTAATTGGGAAATGCTGAAGGAAGGAAGGGTTATTGCGTGTTTATCTTATTGGCATGAGGGCTTAACTGTGTAAAAGTCTTTTATCCTGCTGGTATAAAAGCGTCTCACCTTTGTATATAAGCAAACCTCTCCAGTTTAAAAATCCTCTATAGGAAACATTCTCCATAGTCTCCACTGTTTATAGCTGCACTAATAGCTGCCATTTTGTGCAGAGGGCATCGTCACTGCAGGACATATTATCGTATACTACTAAACACTTTCACTTAAACCTTTATGTGACTCTCCCCTCCTCTTTCCCATCTACTAAAGATGTGGGCATGCTAAGAAGTGAAGTAACTGCTTCATGTTCACTGACAACCATTTAATTTTAGAACAGACAAACACAGTCTGTGAAAGATGTAGATACACAATGTCATTGGAGACAAAGCTCTCACATACACACATGAGAAATGCAAGCCAGGTTGACAGCATTATACCCAAAACACTTTCTACCAACACTATGGAACAAACACATAGACTCACATGTAATCTACCCAACCTCCATGGCCCCACCCACACTCATAAAAGAGCACCTCACACAACACATAACTCTGAAAATCCCAGTAGCCTAGATTTTAAGCCCATAAGCCAATACACCACACAGCTAAAAATACTAGTTATTTGGGATTCCGTTGTAAGACATACTGATGTCCCCCTTACCATGCTAAACAAGGAGAAGATTACACTGAGCTGTCTGTCTGGAGCCATGATCTGACAGATCACACATGCACTTACGTCTTTAAACCACAAGGACCAGTATGATATGGTCATAGTCCATGTGGGAATAGACAACCCAGGATGTACCTCACTGGATTATATGAAGAGAGACATAATGTAGCTCTCTGAATATGTGTCCAAGGTGGGTATAAACCTGGCTTTGAGTAGCATCCTACCTTCATCAATGATGACGCCACACTACCAGCAAAAAATTATTGACTTTAATAACTGGCTTAGTTTTTGTGTCACAACAAGGGGATCCAATATCCGTCAGCCTGGGGGAGACATGATCAATTAAACATAACAATTAAACATTATGCTAAGTGCATACCTATTGCATCTGATGTTTTCTATTTTTGTCTGATTCAATGATTGGTGCACATTCACAAGCTGTCTAAAAAAACCTGAGTGGACTCAAGGAAGGACATTCCTGAGGATGGCAGAGCCAAAGGACACATGAGCTCTAGACTGCACATCTAACTTACAATAAGATACAAATGTGGGAACTAATGTCCAAGTTGCTGCTGTACAGATGTCAATAATAGGAACTCATTTTGCAAATGCTGTACAGGTAGCCATTGCTCTAGTGATGAGAGTTTTAGGTTTTAAATGCAAATGCAAGCCACAAGTTTTACAAAAAAGAAAACGCACTCTGCCAGCCACTTAGAAAGTGTGACTTTCAATATATGTTGCCCCATTCTTCTTTTGGAAAAGGAGACAAACAGCTAGTCTGACTGTCTAGCATCTTTGGTACAGTGTAAGGAAAATCCAAGCTATCTGTTGACATCTAATGTATGAAGCACATGTTCACCTTTGGTTAAGTAGTCTGGAAAAAATGCAGGTAATTCAATGTACTGAGCCAAATTTGTTTCAGATGACACCTTTGGGAAAAACGAAGGGTTTGTTCTCAATGACACCACCTTTGTCGAAGATGGGAAAGGGTGGCTTGCATGAGAGGGCTTGTAACATCAAAACATGTCTACTAGAGGTAATGGCAAGCAGAAAGATGGTCTTCCACGAAAGAAATTTTAAGTTGGATGAGGCCACAGGATCAAAAGGTTTTTGAGTCAATGACTGAAGGAACAATGTGATATCCCATGGAGGGACTGGAACTTGAAAGGGAGATCTCAACAAAAATTTCCTTTAGAGAAGGATTTAGAAATTTTAAGAGAAGCAATAGATGAGTCAAAGTCCTGTGTGAAAATTTTAAATATCTGTCAGCTGAATATTTATAACAGAATAATTGGAACTTCCATGAAAAAGTTATGAAAGAAATTCTAGTATTGATGCAAGAGGGGGACCAGTATTTTTGAGGACACTCAAACAGAAAATCTTTTCCATTTACTGTCGTAAATCTTTTTTGTCAATTCTTTCTGTGAAGATATTATACGGACTACTGGATAAGACAGCCTGGCATCTCTGGCTATCGTTAAACTGGAGAAACCATGTGGCTAATTTTAGGGTTTGAACATCAAGTAGAGGCATGCCAGATGGTGACTAGATAGATTCAGGATTGGATCCAACACCCAAGGTGGGTGCAGTAAGAGAGGCCACAGGAAGGGGAACCATACCTGCCAGGACCAAAACTGGGCAATGAGAATCACCTTGGTCTTGCACCTCATGTCTTTCTAAATTAATTTTGTCAGGAGAGGTAAAGGTAGAAAGGCACAGAGGAGACATGGGGGCCTGTGACAAAGTGAAGTATTGCCAGATATGCCAGGAGAGGTAGGGCAGTGAATTTTGTCAGGAGAGGTAAAGACAGAAAGGCACAGAGGAGACATGGGGGCCTGAGACGAAGTGAAGTATTGCCAGATATGCCAGGAGAGGTAGGGCAGTGGATGTATAACATATGCCAGCAAAGCAAGCTGAAGTTTTGTAAAGAATTATATGTCATGTGTATATCAAGTTTGTGGTCTGCAATGTGGTGGCAGAACAGGTAGCTTACATCCTTCTAAGTTGGGAACTGCTGATTGAGGGCTCAGTGTCTGTTATTCTAAAAGTGCATTAATTCTGGTTTAAGCACTTGGGCTTCAGGCCAGTTATTTTACATTAAGAGGGTTCGTGGTCTGCACTCTTGTGGGAGGAGAGGCTGGACTCTGCCCTTCTGAGCTGGGAATTTCTGGTTAAAGGCTTATAGTGCCTGCATATCTGAACTGCTTCTTACTGAAATTGGTACACCTTGTTTGCTGTAGCATAGACTAGATCCAGGCCTGCTGAATCTAGCTTTGTTTGTATAACTTGAGCACTAATCCAGGCATTCTTTAAAGTATTCAACTGTATTTATTACTGCTTGGTAGTAACTTGACTAAAGTGTAGTTATCATTCTAAGTCTTTTGGATTAAGCACTTGGGCTTCAGACCAGTTGTTTTACATTAGGAAGGTTTGTGGCCTGCACTGTGGTGGCAGGACAGGTAGCTTACATCCTTCTAAGTTGGGAACTGCTGATTGAGGGCTCAGTGTCTGTTATTCTAAAAGTGTATTAGTTCTGGTTTAAGCACTTGGGCTTCAGGCCAGTTATTTTACATTAAGAAGGTTCGTGGTCTGCACTCTTGTGGGAGGAGAGGCTGGACTCTGCCCTTCTGAGCTGGGAATTTCTGGTTAAAGGCTTATAGTGCCTGCATATTTCAACTGTTTCTTACTGAAATTGGTGCACCTTGTTTGCTGTAGCATAGACTAGATCCAGGCCTGCTGAATCTAGCTTTGTTTGTATGCTTGTTGTTTGTTTGCTTGTTATTTCCCTGAAACGCTAATTCCACCTAAAATGCGGCTTTTCAGCACTTCTGTGGATCCCTAGTGATATCTGCATTGCTTACTGTACTTATTTCCTTGTTTCACTTGAAAGAAAGTTACTGTTTGTTGTTTTTGCATTTAAGTTACCTGTAACACATTGCATTTAAGTTACCTGGCACTTGCTCACTAAAGCAATTATATAAGTCAGCACTAAAAATTAAAAGCACTACACCCTCACAAACTCCCCTTGAGTACCTTGTTCCCCATTGGCCCTTTTTTCAATTATAAAGGAATTCCCAATACTATTCTAGCATGTCAAAAGGTCAGTTGTCAATCTCCTCTCCGGTCCAGCTGGTGAATCTGGGAATCTTGAGGCAATGTTACAACTGCCTCATGTACACAGACAACCCTCTCCTCCTCCCAACAAATTCCAACACATGTGAGAGATGCAACCATATAGCCAAACTGGAGGCTAAGCTCTCTCAACTCAGTACTGGCGTAACCAGTCAGTAGGAGAAGGAAACCACACTCACTACAATTCCAGTCTCACACAGACCTACCACGACAGCAAACCAAACACATAAACACACAAAAGCATGCTCGGAGGCTCTAAATAAAAATCTGCCTAAGCAGCAGAGACCTCCAAAGCAGACACCCAAGCAACCGCTACCCCAAAACAAAACACGTACAACACATAGCTCACAAAGCCAGTGTGCCGAACAGTCACAGCCATTAAGGCTAAACAACACACCTGATACACTTGTAATTGGTGACTCTATCGTTAGGCACACTGACGTCCCGCTCACCAGGCTGAACAAGGAGAAGGTCACAGTGAGCTGCCTGTTGGGCGCTAGGATCCGCCACATAAAACAAGCACTCAGGTCACTCCAAGGCAAGTACAAATATGACTCAGTCATTGTCCATGCTGGTGTGAATGACCTGAGACGTACCTCCCTGGACTACATGAAAAGAGACATAGAGGAGCTCTCTGAGCATGTAGCCCAGGCCGGTATGACCCTGACCTTGAGTAGCATCTTACCCTCACCAAGAATGATGCCACAATATGAAGACAAGATGATCAATTTCAACAATTGGCTTAAGTATTGGTGTCATTCAAAGGGGATCCAATGCCTGTCAGCCTGGGATGACATGCTTGACAAGCCACGATGCTTCGCTAGGAACGGCTTGCACCTGTCACCCCTGGGCTTTGGATACTGGCAAAGGCTCTTGCTACCCCCATAGTGCCTTTTTAGGCAAGGCTCAAAAGACAAACCCACCTCCATAGGTATCACAAGGGATAAGAAACTAAGAGTAATGCTACTCAATGCCAGAAGTCTAAACCTCAAGATGCACGCACTAGAAACTCTCCTTAGCATGGAGAACATCGATATCTGTGCAGTAACAGAAACCTGGTTCAAGGCTCCCGAGAGCACCCCAGCACTACCAGGTTATACCTCATAACATGCTTTTCGGCCCCAAAACTTGGACCGAACCACAAAAGGAGGGGAGGTATCAATATTCGTCAAAGATAGATCACCTCCACTGAACTCCACAAGCCACAGTAACTCAGTAAACCAAAAACAAAAAGCAAGTTCGCAGGACTCAGCTCCTCGGAAGAATAGTTTATTCAAACCACAGATGATAAAACGACAGATGTTAAAACATAAAATAAACCACCATAAACTCCATGAACGCCTTTACGCTGTGTGTTCAATTGTTTTTGGTAAAGGCGTTCATGGAGTTTATGGTGGTTTATTTTATGTTTTAACATCTGTCGTTTTATCATCTGTGGTTTGAATAAACTATTCTTCCGAGGAGCTGAGTCCTGCGAACTTACATTCGTCAAAGATACCCACACCTCCAGGTTGGTGGCACAGCACGAAGCATCAGAGACTATCCATATGCAACTAACAGTGGGTAAAACTGCCTTCCAGTTTATAGCCTGCTACAGACCACCCTCCCAAACCCAGGAACCCCACTCGGCCTTCCTGAGAACACTGGAAAATATGAAGGTCTCTCCAAACACCATTATATTGGGCGACTTCTACTACCGAAACATAGACTGGGAGCATTACTCTAGCTCCAACATCCTAGCCCAAAAGGTTCCTAGAATTTATAAACTCAAATGCTATGGAACAACTTGCTACCACTCCCACAAGAGGGGAAAACATACTGGACCTGATCATCACCAACATGGGGACTCTTTGCTCCAGACCAGAAGTGTATCCCTCACTGGTAAGATCAGACCATAAACTAATCTCACTGGATATTCACATCCCGACCCCACCCCCTGCCCAGAAAACCACAGTGAAAAACTTCTCTAAAGCAAATTTCACACTCCTCAAAACCGAGGTGGAATCCTTCAAAGCCCCTGGGCCTGTGGAAAATATGGCCCAGACTGCAGAATCCTTTATAAACACATTCTATGAACACCTTCAGGAATGCATGGATCATGCAATCCCAAATAAAACCAAGACCCAATCCTCCAAAGGCAGACGTCCTGTCTGGTGGACCCCAGCCATAAACAAACTATACAATAGAAGGAGAAAGCTACTACATGATAGAGCAAAATCCCAAAAAGGGAAGGCATCTCTGATCAGTATTAGCAAAAAACTACGGGCACTCATAAAATCGCCTAAGGCCAGCTTCGAGGGAAAAATTGCACAGGACACTAAGGATAATCACACGGCTTTCTTTAGTTATGTTAAGAACCTGGGTGGGAATTCCCAGATATGCTCAGAATTAGTCCAAAATGACAAAAAATACACCGAACCCACAGACATTGCCAACATCCTAGCTGACAGGTTCAGCGCAAACTCCCCACCAAAAGGGCAAATATCTATCCCGGCAGAGTGCTGCCCCCCTGACATCTCAGATGCTCAGGTAAGAGCCGCCCTCTCCAAAGCAAAAATCACAGCATCAATGGGACCAGACAGTGTCCCGGGCTGCGTCCTACATGAACTCCACGAAGAGCTAAACCCAAACATAAAACTACTGTTCAATCTCAGCCTTACTACAGGATATGTACCCAAAGAGTGGCGTACAGCAACAGTGGTCCCTCTCCACAAAGGTGGTGCCTCAACGGATCCTGGAAACTATCGCCCCATAAGCCTGACTAGCTTGATCTGCAAAGCTATGGAAAGGATCATCATGGACCTCATAAATAAAGATATTGGGGTCCTACAGACACTGGATCCTACCCAGTTCGGCTTTGTTAAGGGCAGATCCTGCCTCTTAAACATGGCCGATTTCTTTGAAACAGTCACCAAAGCCATTGACGAGGGGAAGGTGGTCCACACAGCCTACCCGGACCTCACAAAAGCCTTCGATACAATACCCCACTCGGGCATTATAGATAAGCTCACCAGCTTAAATATAAACCCCTATGTCACTAGATGGGTTGCAAACTGGCTCAAGGACAGAACCCACATGATTAGAATTGCTGGAGCCATGTCAGACTCCAAACCAGTTACAAGTGGCATCCCACAAGGCTCAGTCCTGGGACCTCTCCTGTTCGGTATATATTTCTCGGAGGTACAGGCCAACACGGAAGGACTGTGGCTGACCAAGTTCGCAGATGACTGCAAACTGGGCGCTATAATCGACTCTCCAGCCGACACAAGCATCCTCCAAAAGGGCCTCATAGAAACAGACAACTGGTGCCAGAGCCATGGCCTCAAGCTAAACGCCAAAAAGTGTATAGTCATCCCCTTTGGCAGAAATAAAGTGCCCACAAATTACCACATAGGTGGTAATCCATTAAGTACAGAAGAAGTAATTAGGGACCTGGGGACCCAAGTTGATAGCAATCTCTCATTTGACAACCACGTGGCCAAAGTGGTTAGAAAAACATTTTATATAGCCCACCTAATCATGAAAGGATTCACATCTAGATCAGGGGAGGTCATCGTGCCTCTTTACTCATCCCTCATCAGGCCCATAATTGAGTACAATGCCCCTTTTGGGATGTACCTTACCAGACACCAGAGGCAACTGGAAAGACCCCAAAAGTACCTCACCAAGAGGATCAAAGGGCTCAAACAGATGCCATATGCTGCCCGGTTAAAGAAACTCCAGCTCTACTCAGTGGCATACCGCCTGCTCAGAGGCGATCTGTGCCTGATGTATAAAGCCATGTCCAACACGGAATTAATGGACATGCTGCACCTCAGAAAATCCAAATCCCATCGAGCTACGCGCTCGAGAGACTTGAACCTCAGCACTGAAATAAATAGAACACGCTGGAGGGACAGATTCATAACCCAGAGGCTCCCTTCACCCTGGAATAAAATCCCAGTCCAGGTTAGGCAGAGTCCCTCATTGACTCTCTTCAAGAGGAATCTTGATGAGTGGATGGGAGATCGTAGGTTTACCCCGGGTATCACTTCTGTGTCACTGTTAGACAGAGGCACAGTATACTAACCTCGAAAAAGGGCATAGCAAAATTAATTTAAAATGGGTGGCGAAAGCCAAACACACTCTGGCTAGGCTTATAAATGCCCTAGGCCAGATAGCGTAGTATGAACCTATGTAACTGTAAAGTTGCTTTTGTTAAAAAATGTACCAACAGTGGATCCTGATGGACAGAAAAAGAAATATACCAGTATGTCAGACTGTATTGTAACTGCTGAAATTAATATTGTAACAGATGATCCTGGAAAAGAAGAGGTTAATCTCAGTCCAGCTAACTTTGAAAACAAGCTGAAATTAAATTACATGGTTTTAGGCCATAAGATTGTATCTTACAGTTTTGATTACAGCAAGAAACAAAATGCCTGTGAAAAAAGGACTAGGAATTCTGCCATATTGCCTTTAGCACTGAACTAACTGCTACCCTGGAAGGTTGGAAGTGTTCATAGGTTCATAGGTGTAACGATCACAAGGGCCTTTTTAAGCCTAGCCATGCATCACAAATCTCTGACAAGTTCGGATACATTTGATAAGTGTAAGCATAGGCCTGGGAGATGAACCATTTACAGGTTACCTGTGTCCATTAGAGACATAGGTGCTAAACCAGGAATGAATCTGTGGTTTCCCATCCAATTTTCCAAGTTGCACTTGAATTGGGTTAGGGAGGAATTCTGCTTCACATGGATGGGAAGCCTGTTCCACAGACAGGGTAGTCTCTGGGATACACACCTATCTCTCCAACAGGTCCTATTTATATCAAAGGCAAGGTTTAAGTCTTTAGCATGGGTAATTCTAGTGCTGTTTGTTTTGTGGATATGCAAGAGGTTCATCAGAGTGGGGTCTGACAATGTCCTGTATGCCAGGCATAGATCTCCCCTCAAAAGCCTGTAGGAGACAGAATACAGGGATAGGGTCTTGAGGCGGTCTGCATAGGACATATTACCTATGCCCTGTATTCCTTTAGTGAGGAACCTCTGTGGAAGTTCCAATTGTTGGATATGCCTGGTTAGGTACATACCAAAGGGGGCATTGTACTCAATGATAGGTCTGATGAATGCTGAATACAGTGGAACAATGACTTCCTTGGACTTAGATGCCATACCTTTGTTTATAAATTGCGCAACATAGAATAATTTCATCAGCACTGTAGAGTTGTGAAGAACAAAGACTAGATTTACTATCTATGTGTGTCCCTAAGTCCCTGACTACTGGGTCTACTCTAAGCGGTGTGTTGTCAATATGATAGTTACCAGGGATGGATGACTTCCCAAAGGATACTATTATGCATTTCTTGGCGTTTAGTTTTAGTCCATGGCTCTGACAGAAGTTGTTTGTCTGTGACAGCCCCTCCTGGAGAACATTTGTGTCAGTGTGAGATTCAATGACTTTTCCTAATTTGCAATCATCTGCAAATTTAGTCAGCCAGAGACCAGTGACATTGGCCTTGACTTCTGAGAAGTAAATTACAAAAAGGAGGGTCCACGGACTGATTCCTGTGGCACTCCACTTATGACTGGCCTCTTTGTAGGGGTGGACTCCCCAATTCTAACTTTCTGGGTCCTGTCTGTGAGTCAGTTGGCTATCCACTGGGTGACATATGGGTTTGTACTTAACCTCTTGAGTTTGTCAACAATACCTGAGTGGGGTATTGTGTCAAATGCCTTGGAGAGGTCAAGGTAGGCAGTGTGAATGATTCTGCCCTCATCCAGTGCTTTGGTCACCTTTTCAAAGAAGTCTACCAGATTGATCTGCCCTTGACAAAATCAAACTGGGTTGGGTCCAGTGTCTGGAGGTTTACTGTATCTCTAATGATCATCTCCATGATAATTCTTTCCATGGCTTTACATAAAAGACTACATGTTGAATTTTTTTTTTGGCTTCCAGATGCTATAACACATCTTAGCAAAGCTCTATCTGTGTTTATGGTAACACATATGTGCGAGATTCTGGTTCAGTTTCTAGGAAAGGGGGTAGTATGGGAACCACAGCCAAATGACCAAATGTAAGTGATGTCATTCTGTAATCCAGGACTAAAATGATGTTTTAATACCAGATGAGACAGAAGTCTCAGAGCAGTCTGTTTTTGAAGCCTGACATAGAAGGATCACTCACCCATTTCATATTGCCTTGCTTTAGTAAGTAACCAAAGAATACTAATTCTTTAGATCAGTCATTAAAAGATAGTGAGATTAGTTAAGTACTGTTTTTCTGCATTGGTGTGAATCTATTCATCATCTGTGTTATTTTAATATTTCCCGTGACTGAGACTCTGGTGTTTACTATAAATAGATATTTTGTACTTTCATGTTCTTTTATTATGTATTATTAAACATATTTAAACTTTTCATTGTTGCTGGTCTTTTAGAGAATATTTTAACCTTTGAGAGTACTTATATTTGTTTGGTGACACTGCGGCTGCTCCTGAAAGCCTTGCTGTTTGGTCAACATTACCATTTGTATTAATATTAATTTTACTCTGTATAATTGGGTAACCTTGTAAGAACCTTAGAGTAGCTGGATTTGGAGTGTCTGGTGGCAGTAACTACCTTACAGGCTGGGCAGAGAGGCATAGCTAGTAATCTGTGCCAGCCTTTCCCAGGGGTGTGTGAGTGTGTGTGTGTGTGTGTGTGTGTGTGTGTGTGTGTGTGTGTGTGTGTGTGTGTGCGTGTGTGTGTGTGTGTGTGTGTGTGTGTGTGTGTGTGTGTGTGAAAATCAAATTTCAAAGAGTGAGTGTGTCAGCTACTTGGAGGAGGAACACAGAGCACTGGTTTCAGAGACAGGCTGGTGGAGGTCTTGGCTTGGACACTCAGCTGAGGACTCAAATCTACAGTTGTGCCAGTGGGGAATCTAACTCTGGGCCTGGAGAGACAGAGGGGGAAACCCAGCCCCTGAACCGTGTGCATCTCCTATGTGCTCTTAAGGGAAATTGTGCTTGATGCAGAGAGCTGCATCTAGAAATACCCTGTGTATCTAATTTTGTTACAACTGTACATCCCTCCCCAGTGTCACTGGTGTGGATTCAGGCTCCTTAATTACTGGCCCAGAGGAGGGGACGTCACATATTGGTGAGCAGTGGTGTGTATATTAATTGAACTTCTGTAGCTTGTAGGCTGTTCTCACTGAAGGTTTGTGTGCTCTTAGCAGCCACAAGGTAAACATACAGAGTTTCATTTTCACAACAGTTTTATTTATTTTTTTGTTAGTTTAGTTTAGTCAAGGAAAGCAGGCAAAGATGTCAGCACAGGATTATGGCAAGCTGACAAAGAACCAGTTGGTCAAGGTGTGCGAAGCCAAAGGACTGGTGCTTATCAACCTGACTAAAGAGGAAATGTTTTCAGCCTAAGTCGCAGCAGTAGCCCAAACCAGCAACCAGGAGGATAACCAGACTGGAGATAGGGAACTGCAGCCCTCAGAAAGAGGACAGTTCACTTTTTCTTCAGAGGACTTAAAACTCTGTCTGGAGTTAAAGACATCTGAATTGGAGGCCAAATGTTTGGAATTAGAATCAGTAGACAGACTGCGGCTTTTGGAGGCTGAAGAAAATGAGAAGCAGCATCAACATGAGAGGGAGATACTGACTGTTCGCCAGGGTCATGGAGGTAATGGGGAAAGGAATAACCGAACCCCAGAAGCAATAAAGGTCAGTAAATTTCTTCCACAATTTACAGATGGTAATAATTTTGATAGTTTTATTCATATATTTGAAAGGGCATGTAAACAGTATAATGCTGACCGAGGGCTGTGGGTAAGGTTCCTGATCACCTTACTTCATGGTAAAGCAACTGCTGTTTCTAAATTGTCTGATACTGACTGTTTAAATTATAATAAAGTCAAACAATGTTTATTAGAATGCTTTAACACCTGAAGCTTACAGGAAAAAGTTTTGTGAGCAAAGACGCAAGGCAAATGAAAGTATGTGTAAATATATTGCCGAGTTAAGTACTTATTTTCACAGGTGGGTGAGTGGGTGTCAGGCCACCACTTTTGAAAGGCTGGCAGACCTTTTGTTGAGGGAACAAGCCCTTAGCACTTTGCATGAGGACATGAGAATCTGGTTGGCAGACAGGGAGTGTAACTCTGCAGATGAGCTGGGGAATAAAGGGGATCTCTATTTGGCAAGCAGGGCATCAGTGCACAAGAAGGGGATACCCAGTGCTGCACACGGATATGAGAACCCATGGTAGGTACACAGCCAGGATCAAGAGTTAGATGTTTTAAATGTAACCAATGAGGCCATGTATCATAGAGATGTCTATGGAAGCAAGGCGGGGAACAAAACGTTGGGGAGCCAGCAAGTGGGAATAACAGTACCCCATTGGTAAGTTGTCCGGAGACAACAGTGGTACTAAACTATCACCAGAGTTTACATCCAATCTTACTGGATGGAAAACAGGCCACTGCTAAGACAGACACAGCCTCTGACATAACCACTGTAAAGCCTGCAGTGGTTAAAGAGGAGCAGTATTTGCTTGGGCAGTCCAAACCAGTCAGTGCTTCAGGAGGAACCCCATTCCAAATGCCTTTGGCCAGGGTTCACCTTGACTGGGAGGGTAGAAAAGGAAGCAAGCAAGTAGGTATGTTTGAGGATATCCCTGCAGATGTCTTGATAGGGAATGATTTTTATAATGCAGCACCTTGTGTGCATGCAGTTACACACAGTCAGGCTTGGAGACAGGCATATGGGTCTCGTAGTCTGGGGGAGACCCAGACAGACCCCACACCTAAAGCCAGGGCTGGTTATGTGGCTATTTCAGGGGAGGGAACTACCCTGTATCAGTGAGCCTGAAGGTGAGCCACAGCTTCTGGTAGGTACTCATGTTCCCTTGGACAGAGTGACTGCAAGGGCAGAGGTGAGTGGTAGTACCCAGGCAGACAGTGAGGCACAGATGTTGGAGGATACTAGGCTTCCTGTGGAAAGGGCGCTGGAAAGGGCCGCAGAGATAGATTTAAGACAGGCTCGGCTCTCGGACCCTAAACTATGAGACTTGAGGGAGGTAGCTAGGGAGGCACCTGATTCTCAAAGAAAAGGGGAGTGTGTATACTGGGAAAAAGCTTAGTGTATAGAGAGTGGACCCCTAAGGAAGGGCTAGAGGGTTACTTAATAGAGCAGTTGGTAGTGCCTAGAGCCTAACATCTGGCACTTTTAGCCATAGCCCATGACATTCCTTTTGGAGGTCATATGGGCATACAGCGTACCAAGAGATGTATTATGCAGAACTTTTATTGGCCTGGAATTGCAAGGGATGTAACAGGGTACTACAGGAACTGTGAGCAGTGCCAAAAAGTAGGCAAGGCAGGGGACAAGGTCAACGCTCCTTTGATGCCTTTGCCTATGATTGAGGAGCTATTTCAGAGGGTAGCTATGGATATTGTGGGGTTTCTGAGTTACCTAAGTTTCACAGGGAAGAAGTACATCCTAGTGGTAATGGGTATGTTACTAGATACCCTTACACAGTGGTTCTGTCCTCCATCAAGGAAGAGAAGGTGGCAAATGCTTTGTTAAATATTTTCAGTAGGGTAAGTTTCCAGAGAAAAATACTGACTGACGGGGTGCCAATTTCATGTCAGACCAGCCGGCTTGTCTGTGGGAGCACTGTGGGGTGAAGCACCTAAAGACCACCCCTTACCACCCTCAGACTAATAGTCTTGTTGAGAGGTTAAACTCTACATTAAAGACCATGGTATGGGCATCTGCAGACCAGTTTAAGAGAGAGTGGGACATAGTTGCATACTGAGAGGTACCCCAGGAATTCACAGGTTTTTCACCCTTTGAGTTATATGGGCATCGGATGAGGAGGCCTTCAGATATGCTTCCTGATGAGTGGGAGGGTAAGTGTGTATCCCACAAGGAGTCTGTTATGGCATATATCCTAAACCTCAGGAAAAGGCTTAGGGAGCTCATGGGCTTGGCCCAGTAGAACCTGGCAGGGGCCCAACAGCAGAAAAAGGTCTGCCATGACAGGAATGCTCGATTCTGAGAATATGCTGTGGCCCAACAGGTTATGGTTCTCATTACTGTCAGACACAATAAGCTGTAGGCAGCTTGGGAGAGACCCTTCAAAGTGGTAAGGAAGGTCAGCGATGTCAACTACATTGTAGAACTGCTAGGCAGGATGCAGGGGCACAGAATGTACCATGTTAACATAAGGAAGCCTTACCATGATAGGGAGGCCGTGGTGCTATTTGCAGTGGAGGACAAGAAGAGTCTGAGGGGATCTATAGCTAAATCGAGCCAGACAGCAAAATGCCAAGTTAGTAAGGTGGAGCCTAGGGTTGCAGGCATATGACATGACAGTGCTGCACTGTAGTGGGGTCAGCAATACCAATGCAGACAGGATCTCAAGACAGGATATGGGTTAATGTATTTCCTGACAGGCCCATTCCTTTCAAGCAATGTTTCTCGAGGGTTACCTGACAAACTAGCTTGAGTCTTCAAAGGGGGGGGGTGACAATGTGAGATACTGCCAGCTATGCCAGGAGAAGTAAGGTAGTGGATGTGTAATATATGCCAGCATAGCTAGCTGGTGTTTGATTAGTGCAGGTTCTTGTGCTGAAAATGTATTTGTAAAGTTGCTTGTGTTAAAACATGTGCCAACAGTGGCTCATGCTGGACAGAAAAAGATATACACCTGTATGTCAGACTGTGTCGCAACTGTTGAAATTAATATTGTAACAAAGGATACTGAAGAGAAGAGGTTAATCTCAGTCCAGCTAACTTTGAAAATAGGTTGAAATTAGATTAACTGGTTTAGACCATAAACATTGTCCCCGGGATTCATGAAGCTTGCGCCAGGCGCAGGCGTAGCGTAGGTGGTATAATGCCAAATATGGCCGCTGAGCGATTCAGGTACGATCCAATTCCACATGCACTACCAGCGTACGCCAGATCTGCGCAGCCCTCGGCTCAGGTATGCTAATCACCCCATGCGCAGTACTGCACCATGCAAATGAAGGTACACAGCGATTCATTAAGTGGTGCAGGCGTAGCGTAAGCCTACAGAAATGTAAACCAAAAAAAAAAACGGTTTACATTTTGCCAAAGAGAACATCGGAGCTATGAAAGCGGACCAGACTCATGTATTACAAAGTTAACATATGCCAATGGCTAAATATACAGCCAATGGCATAAGAAAAGATGCACAACACCTAAAAAACAACATTTAATATCATGTCCACAGTAATGCAAAGTACAACCACAGGGCATGTGTGCGCAAACGGGAACACAAGGAAAATATATACAAATGTCATAAAATCGCAATGTAATACAAATCATGATTTCACCATAATACTCAATGGTATGCATGGTACACCACAACCAAGCTGCAAGGGTTGCTAAGGGTCTGTGACAGTGTTCGGCGCAGTAACTATGAATTAGTAGTCAATGCTATGCAAATGAGGCAAGTAATAGTGAATCGCAAACATCCAGCCGGACTAAGGATGTACCATACGGCGCAGTGCTACAACACCGAGGAGTGGTTTGGAGGTATGCATGACATCAGCAGTGGGATGTGCCACCGTAGCTGTAAGCACATTGGAGCAATGCAAATCTGGGCTGCCCATTGCTAAGCAAAGCCGCAGGATAAGGGTGGGGATGTAGGTATAGCATCGTTTAGCTGACAGCACATATCGTGCCCCAAAGCGCATGTGTACATGGATGAAAACGTACCCGAAACCTGGTAAGCAGCCGCACGCGCCGCGCACCATAGCTCAAACAGGAAGGTTAGGGAAAGAAAATAAGGAAATGCCGCAGTAGGGTAATTGGAGTACAACTGAGCAATTAACACCTATTAACTCACAGTGGGCAATCGACGGCAGCTAACAAATCTGCTCACAGCAACCTGCAGAACAGGATAGGGGAGGTGCCGGATTGCAAAGAAAAGAGAACTGTCACCGCAGAGCAAAGTAAACCTGCAGTAGATCGGCCATAGAACACATTTCGCAAGATAAGCCAGGTTTTGGAAAGTACAAAAGAAAGCAGGCTGCTGGATGCATGCCAGAAAATGGGAGGGGAAACGTTAAGAAATGTTAAGGGAAGGGCAAGAAGTAATCCACGTCAGCTAAATGTAATTCAACACCAAAGGCAGCACAATAGCAGTACCTGTGGTAAAACACATAAGATACCCTGTAGCTCCGATTGTACATACACACCCTATGTATGACATCATCAGTGTTCAAAGCACAATAGTATAAAGTGTGAAGGCACCTCACACACACCTGTGTATTCCCAAACAATGCACCATCGGTGTAAACAGACGGGGAACTTTTACAATGTACGTGTTGGGAGCTGCCATAGCTGTGATTCATCACCATGTGTTAGAGACTGAAGGTGTTGTGAAGGATGATGCTGACAACCACCGCAGGCCCCGGAGGAGGAGAAGAGTGTTCAGACCAAGGGTAACCTACCAGGGGCTACATGATCTGGAGATAGTAGAGCATTACAGGGTGGACAGAGACATCTTACAGCAAATAGATGAGCTGTGCCGGCCACGCCTGAGATCCAGAAACAACAGAGGGGAACCCATCCCAGTGGACAAGAAGGTATGTGTAAGCTTGAGAATACTAGCCACAGGTACTTTTCAAAGGCCAACTGGAGATATAATGGGGATCTCACAGGCATCAGCATCCAGGGTACTACACCAGTTCCTGGATGCCATGTTACCACATGCCAATGAGCATATATACTTCCCCCGAACTCAGGAGGAGTTGGCCAGCAATATGCGTCTCTTCCACCATGTGGCACACTACCCGGAGGTACTGGGTGCGATAGACTGCACACACATACATATCAAGTCACCACCCGGTGAGCATGGTAAGCGCTACATAAACCGCAAGGGATACCACTCCATCAACTGCCAGGTCGTGTGCAATGCCCAGGGCATTATCATGGATGTGTGTGCTGGCAACCCTGGAAGCTACCATGACTCCCACATCTGGCATGCCTCACAGCTGTATCAGGTATTTGTCAGGGGGGACATCCCATATGGCCACCTTGTGGGGGGTACTGGCTATGCACTGGAGCCGTGGATGATGACTCCCATCAGAAATGCACACACACCCATGCAAAAACGCCATAATGAGGCATACGCACAAACCAGAATCGTCATAGAGCGTGTGTTTGGGATGCTGAAATCATGGTTCCGTTCTTTGGACATAACTGGTGGAGCCTTGCAGTACTCTCCAGGCACATGTGCCCACATCTTCATAGTATGTGCCATGCTACATAATATGATACTGCGGAAACAGCTGCAGCAGGGACATAATGGTGAAGGCCCTCACAGCCCACCGCAATTGCCAATGCCATCACAGGCACAGAGGGATTCAGACCACGAACACCCTGTGCCAGCCCCAGTAGACAGACGGAGGCGTGCTCAATATGCCCATGCCTTGGCAAAGAGGGAACGTATAGCACATACACTGACAGTGTAGGCCTCTACGGACTGACACACCTCTTCACCTGCATAAACAGTAAACTGGATGGCACACACACACGACCACCTGTAAACTGTAATGTATAGGTGGCCTACTGTGTGAATCCTACATAGGCAGCCCTCAACCATTGCACACACAACAGCTATTGGAACAAGGAAAGTCAACACCTGAACAGTACACGCACCTAACAGCATATGTTGATACTGTATGTATAGGTTCCTAGGTACATCGGTAGGTACATGCCCGATTGTCAGAGGCCATTCGTCAACCGAGGCAAACAGTGTCTGCTGTCGCCACCACATTGATTAACCAACTGTCCCTCAGTGGAGCAGAGCCAATTGCGGGATCCATGTGTGTAATCATTGTTCCCCACACACTCTGCATGGATTCCCTGGTGTGTTAATGAGGGGCTCCATATAATGTAATCAGGGATGTAGTGGCAAAGCATGGAGAGTACCCAAGACAGGTATCTGCCACCCCAGCATGCTCCACCTATGGTTGTGTGAAGGTGTAGCACATTATAGTGTGTGGCTCACTGTGACATAGATTCCCAATGCTGGAGCACATTCATTAAACATCACTTGGACATACCATTAATAGGTCTCATCCATATGTAAACTAACTGAGTTACACATTTGATTGCAGTATGGAGTAACAGCCGTAGTACAGTCCACATACAAAACACCATAACACGTGTACAAATCCCAGATGCCCAAGTGGTAAATGCACTGACTGTTGTGCATGTTCCCGGTTCCACGTCCTGCAAGGGCCTTTACGTAATCCCAAAGGCACGAATAATGGATGTTGGATGCAGGTCATCAGATCAGGTTTAGCACGTTAGCGGGTTTATGTGTTGGCAAGTGCTGGTAAGCGTTTGTTTAAACATGACTATACGGATATGCGTGAAACAGGGCTAAGCTTTGCTGAATATCGCGCAGATCACGGTCAACGATGTCCAGAACAGGTGAAACTAGCATTATTCACCCCTGTATTAATAGTTCCTGCTCTGAAAGGTAAAACGACCACTGCCAGGAGTAGAACACGCAATCATGTAGACAATCACCTAATACTAAGCTACCCCAGATGTACCAACGGCAGGTGTGTATTGTGACAGGTTAAAACATAAACGTGCAGAGTTCAGGAAACAGTATACACCTCCATGTACACAACGAAAGGTGTGTTCTCCCTCTCACACTCTCTCTCTCTATATATATATATATATATATATATATATATATATATATATAAAATAGAGATAGAAAGGGTGATAGAGAGATATATGTCGATATATACGGATTCACCTATATCTGCAAATATACAGATAGGTCAATGACATGTACACAACCATGGAGGTACAAATAAATAGGATACTGCCAACTACCGAATGTTTTACATACCGACATGCGTAATCACGAGGCTTAAAGACCGAAAGACCACAGTACCGGAACACTAGAACCGCGAGTAATATTATCACGATGTTAAGGGACATTTAGTTATCGCTCCCGGTGCTGCGGTCCAGATAGGTACTGTATTCAACTGTGTTTGTGATTGCTGTAGTCTGTGTAAGTGTGTGATGAGGGTGCCGTGTGCGTTTCCGGGGGATTGCAATGTGTGTGTGTGTGTGTGTTTGCATCGTGTGTCTGTTAGTGCTAACTCGGAGGTAGATCATTATGGTAGGTGTGGTCATAGCTGGCTGTAGGCATAAGGTTACCACCTGTCCCACTTTAAGAGGGACAGCCCCTCCTTGGGCAGTTGTGTCCTGACAACAAATATTAAAAAGGGCAAATGTCCAAGATTGTGGGACATAATTATGTCCCATATATTATGTAACAGTTGCATTAAATAGTTATTCCTGTATCTAAAATACGTAAATGTTACATGAAACATGATAAATAGCTAAAGTGCTACAAGAATAAGTATGCATTTAGGATAAAAGTACGTTCTATCCTGTGTACTGACCGTGGGTATGTGTCGGCCTGTAAACACCGATGTGTGTCCTGCAAATGTCCCACTATGGCCATTTGAAAAGGTGGCAACCCATGCCAAAGAGGTTCAGTCACCAACACAACTGCAATGAGTGCAAATATCTGTGACAGAAATAGACGAGACAGCTGTCATTTTGTAACATTCCCTTACATATCGATGTATTTCCAGAGGTATTGAAGTATCAACCTCACCTGCATGCTATATAGGAACCAATTAACAATGGCTCAATGTATAAGCCTGCAACAACCATAGTTTTAGTCTACTAAATGATAGGTCTTCAATTAGGGAAGGAGCCCACACACACATATGGAATATGTAGAAATTCAGTCCCCACAAACCTGTATATGCTATGTACACCCACCTACATCTCCCCCACACCCGAAACAATTGCAATACAGACTGTAATAACATCACAAACATCCACTCACTCAATTACATCTGCAGAAGCGTTAACATACCTTGTGAGAGACACATTTGTAATGGCGCCATGTGAAATCATAGCTGTTGTATAATGGAACAGACGGCGATGTTACAGGTTTTGTTTGCAATAGTCCCTTATCAGACGGTTGAGATGACAGGTACACTCACATGTAGAACCACATACTCTAGCCATCACACACAATCCACGGGGGACATGAATTCAAAATATCCGTGTCTCTCCAAATAGCAGTTGCAATTCCTCACAACAAAACACATACAGGCCATCTCCCCGAAGGTAGGGCATAAGGGCAACGCCCAAGTGGAGAATTCAATTATACCCCACTGTTGCCGCGTAATTGGCAAATGGAGTAGCTGCACAGCTGATGTGCATGTAATAATTTACTCAGGAACACCAATTGGCGGCAGGATACCACATGTTACAGGTATCTACGTATATAAGGATGCCTTGCCATACATTCAAACCATATGCTCATACCACAGAACCATTTAAACAGGAAAGGTGTAAGAGAGATATTTACGAAGACTCGGAATGCTAACAAGGTATGTAGAACACTCAGTATGTTAGTGTATGTAGAGCCTGTTTTGTATTAATTAAAGTGTACGCAATGCATAAAGTAGGAAAAAGTATTATGTAGTGATGTTTTGTTGAGCACAGTAACGCTTGTAGAAATTGTGTGTCCTGCTGTGGGCCACAAGGTAAACATCTCATACACCACAAGGGATGCTACATGAGGGCTTTAAACACAACAATTCCACACCACCCGCCATCAGTGGTAGGGTTTGTCTAACAAGTACGTGTCATAGCAGGGGATAGTATATGTTAATATACTGTCACAGTAGGCATGTGTATGGGCATATAACGAGAATAACATGCCTAAGGTGGTCCTGCTGTGCAAGTATGCTTTGCATTATGGGATAATGTTTAAAATATGTGTAATGTACAGTATTGTAGGTAGATATGTCAGATATTTTACACAGCATAACTGTTATATCATGCAAACAAAAGGTATGTCTATTGGCATGTACAATACACAATAATAGAATACATACGGCTTGTAGTCACGGGACACTGTAACAGCATGATAGCTAATTGAAATGGAAGAGCTACTCAATTATCCATGCACAAAGGACATGTAATAGCTTCACAGGCTCATAGTTAGGTACTATGCTGTCTGGCCAAGTCCATCTGTAAGCCCAACTACAGTGTTTTCACCGGCGGCACCTCCCTAGGGTAGTGTCCTGTGTCTGTGAACAGCAGACCCATTTGTTACCTGCACCTGTGTACAGTACAGCCACTGCAGTGATCCCTGGCGTACATGTGTGTCTCCCATCAATCCATCGAGGTATCTCATGAAGAGTGCTAGTGAGGGTCCCTGCTTGACGTACATACGAATCATGTTCCAAAGCATGGTGAGTGTCTGGTTCAGGAATGTATCCTCAAGCATGTCCCACTCATCGTTGTGTTTGTGTACATATCCATGAGCATGTTGCTCTCAGTGGCTTTTGCTTATGTTGCTTATGTGGAGTATATCCATCAACATTGTTGTGGACATGGGCCCTGTATGTTCAGCAGAGGTCACCCCTGAGTATGCAGTATGCAAATGTGTACAGTTGTGGTGTCTGTAGTTGTGTTGCATACATCATCCTTCGGAGGTTAATAATCCTCATGGTGTGTTAATGTTGTGGTATGTAAAGCCATTGCTGTTCTGTAAGGTACACCCCAAAAGGGGTGTTGTACCCCTGAATGTGTGTCATACGTCAGGAGTATAGAGGTACAATGGGTGCCTTTGTTCCAGCTACAAACCCATTACAGATAAGGGTGGCCTCGTAGAAGGATATCCACGCCACATTGGCAATATGGTTATCAAAGGAGTGGGTGCTATATACGTGTGTACTAAGATCCCGTATAATGTCACATGTATGTAGGGGACTACCACCTATGTGACAGTCAGTGGGTGATTGGTGTAATCCAAAGGGGATGTCTATGCACCTTGTGTCATGCAGCTTGAGGCCATGTTATCGACACCAGATATCCATCACAGTGACACCCTTATGGAGGGTGTCTGTATCAGCTGGTGGATCAATCATGGCTCCTTGTTTGCAGTCGACTGGAAACCTATTCAGGGAAAGTCCCTCTGTGCTAGCCTGTACCTCAGGGAAGCATATACCGAACATGAGGGGCCCTATGACCGAGGATTGTGGTACGCCAAGTGTAACTGAATTACAGTAGGTACTACGGTATGCTACCCTCACTGTGTGGGTCCTGTCACTTTGCATAACATCTCGAGATGTAGGGGTCGATGTGCAGGTGGATGTGTATGTTGTCAATACCAGAATGGAGAACGGTGCTGAAAGCCAATGAGAGGACAAGGTAGACTGTGTGGACCCACTTACCGTCATGAACTACACTGGTAACTGTATCAAAGGAGTCCACCAGGTGTAGGAGCCATGGTCTGGCCCTAACAAATCCAACCTGGGTGGCATCAAGGTCTGGAGCCCACCAATGTCTCTGTAAATGACTTCCATGATGATGTGCCCCATAGCCTTGCAGAACAGTCCGGTCAGGCGTATAGGGCAATAATCCCTCTGGTTCATTGTGGCGCCACTTGTGTGGAGTGTGATAACTGTTGCTGTGTGCCATTCAGGGGCCACAATGTCTGATTCAAGGCTATTAGTGAATCTGGTGGCCAAGTGGGGAGCCATGTCATTCTGAGGTTTGTGTAAATCGCAGCCTGGGATGTTGGACGGTCACATGGAGTCTGTGTTCCAGGCCTTAGAGAGTGCAGGTTGGAACTGCGTAGTTGAGACCGCAGGGACTCTGCATTGTTCCTGTATAGATTTTGGCCCTGTAGGGAGTGAGAGGGTGTAAAGTTAGCATTGAACCTATCTGCCAGGATGTTGCCAATATCAGTCGGTTCTGTAATGTTCCTGCCTAACTGTCGTATGTCAGAGCAGATGTGGGTATTGCCATCGAGTACTGACATACCTCCATAATGCTTTGTGGTAGTCCTTGGAATGTGTCGCAGTAATGTTTACATAGCTAGCTTTGGAGGATGTGATAAGGGATCCCGGATTCCTACTGAGGCTGACCAGTGAGCTACTCCACCCATGGGATTGTACTCCACTTTGCAACAGCCTCCACCTTTTGTTGTACATTATGTCCATGGAACTGGACCCCCAGAGTGGCGTCCGTTATCTGGTGGGTACCATCATGGCTCTGTTTGGGATAGCATGATCCATGCAGTCGTGTAAGTGCTAATGAAGTGCAGTGGTGTATGTTTCAGCGTTTGTAAGTACATTGTCCATCTGCACGGGTGTCATGACGTTTACTACCACTGTCATAAGACGTCTGAAGTAGGCCTTGTAGAAATCTTGTACAGTGTATTCCATGAAGGGTGTGGTGCCGGGATGTGGATAACAAGGGTGATTAGCATACGTTTGGAAACTACCAACGAGGGGATAACCCCAGGTGTGGAACACCAGTCACATGTTGGTAATGTCCATGTCTAGGATATTGCTGGCCTTGGTGGTGGTGTGTATGGGTTGATCCAGCCGATTGGAGGTTATGAATCCCAGAAAGCGTTGGCCTAATGTGTCGGTACACGAGTAGGTATCCCAGTTAAGTGTGGGGTAGTGTCAGTCTCACATCAGTAGTTCCTGTCTGAACCCTACTGTCCAGTACACCAAGAAATGAGGGCCGGTAACCGTGGGGTATGGTGTGGAATCCGTAGCAAGTTACAATGTGTATAGCAGTTCTGGCCACAGTTAGTTGCATGTGGATTACCTCTGATGCACTGTGCTAAGTAACCAGCCTGGAGGTGTGTACATCCTTGTGAAATATGGACACACCTCCGCTGTGGGTGTTCCGGTCCTGGTTACATGACTGAAAGGTGTGGTCTGCGTATAACCTGTCACTGCAGGTGTGCTCTCCGGAGCCTAGAGGCAGGTCCCAGTCACTGCAGAGATATCAAATGGTCCATTATAAGGAGTGCCTCGCCTGAGTGCGTTAGAGATGAAGATGTCAAGCATTGAGTAACATTACCCCAGGTTTTGCTTGCCTGTTCCTGTTCTGGTGGTGAATATGTTATTGGAAACTCTCCAAGACAGGCAGTATAGGAGCAGCAAGAGCCTTACATGTTATCTGTAATCCCAGGGCCGACAGGTGCAGGTCATCTGTGTCAAGGCATCGTGTTTTGTTGACCATGTCATTCAAAGCAGACAGATACTGGATGCCTGTGGAATGACAGCAGAAGCATAGGCAACTGCTGAAGTGAAACATTCAGTCGTTGTACAGTGGTATTAGTCTGGATGAATGCAGAATGCTTCTCAGGGCTTGGGCGATACCTTCCTGGGCTACAAGACCGGAGAGCTATTGCATGTCCCTGTATATGTAGTCCAGGAAGTTACATCTCAGGGCAGTCACACTAACATGGAGAATGACAGTCAAATTGTACCTGGTGAGGTGTGGCATGGGTGCATAGGTTATGTTGAAGATCCTGTTACCCGACAGCCAGATGTAAGCGACTATTGCCTTGTGTAGCCTGCTGAGATGGACATCAGTGTGACCGCCTACAGAGTCACCTATGACTGGTGTGTTGGGTATGTTATAACACCCTATTGGCTGTAATTGATGGGCACACATGAGTCTGTGGGCTATAAGTAATTGGTGTTGTGTTTGGTGATGAGGGCTGCCTCTGTTGCCTACACAGAGAGTATGGAGAGGTTCTGCAAATGTCGTAGTTATACTATGTGTGGCCTGTGGTGGTGGAGATCTAGCGAGACTATGTGATGAGTGGGGTGTGTTGCAAATGTTTAACGTCCCCACATGAATGTCAGGTTCAGTCTGGGTTGGAGAGAGCATTACCCCCAGCATGGCTACATATGTGCATCTCCCACAGGCTGTAGTGTCGTATGTTGGGAGGTGAGCATTGACTGTGTACATGAGACAATTGCTCTATTGCCTCATGTTTGCCATATTCATCATATAGACAGGCAATAACACTGGTAATTGACACTTGGACATGCCTGTATATTCAACCATGTCTCGCAAGATATGTGAGGTACGTTTGTACAACAGCTGTTGTACTGTAAGCAAGCCGGAAATGTAAGGACAAACAGTGTACTTGCAGGAAATGAGTTGGAAGGGTGCTATAGTAATTAGTAGCTCATGAAGTGCTTACATGTTCTGAACAAGTGCTGAGCATGAATATGCAATACAGATAGGGTGTTGGATAATATAAACCCATTGCAACCCACAAGACGAGACGTCAATCATAATGGGAGGCACTGCACTATTACCTGCAAGTCCATGAACCTTTATCAATGTAGATATTAGTAGTACAGATGTAGATGACAGTACGGATGATTTCACACTGCATAGCATATCTGTGACAGGTCATAGGACATCATCACCCATACTGTGTTCCAGCTACACTGATTATACTAGATGTACTTTCATATGTCACAGGAGTGTTCCACCAGTGGCTTGTTGACAGAAGCAACACTACAAAAGGTGTCTGAGTGACATGTGCATATCACACCAGTGGCAGCTACAGTAAAACAGGGTTAATGTTTTGTACTCCCCCCTCATTGTAGCCCACACCACACAGACAAATGGGAGGCATCTGCGTATGTAAGGATGTGAATGGCCATGACCTAGGAGCAATAGCTGTCTCAGTGTTGTGGACAACATACAGAATGGGCTTTGTGGGTGAGGTGCGTGACATATGTGCACAATCTGACAGCTGCTAATAGCATTGTCAGTGCTAGTTGAATAACCCTGTACCCATTAACTACCACCTAGGCAGCGGTCAACATTATGGACACTGTGTGTAAGGGATGGTGCTGTGCAGTTCACCTCCCTGAGCTGGTAACGTCTCCAGGCCTATTACGTAGTCATACGAAGCACCCAAGTCATGACAGGGTGCCATCCATGAGCATGGAGATCATTGGACAGGCATACTCAGCACTCGGGTGACCAATATCGGATCACATATCACCTTTAAGGGGTATTGGCCATGCGTGGATGGGCGACACCAGCCTTCACAATCCTCACCTCCACTATGCAGCATACTGGCTACCTTGCATAAAGACATGCGCAACACTGTGATGTTGGACATGCTACACGTACATATCCTGATCTGAAAGACATACGTCATGGACAGCCACCTTCCTACTACAAGGATCGCCACATGCTGGACAGATCCCTGTGCCATACATGTTACATACTCCTGCCATACCATGCAACCCTGTCCATCAAAGCTGCACATGTCATCTCTGTCATACATGGTGCGATGACCGCTTGGTAGATGTATCATTAACTGTCTGGATTAGTAATGTGGCACTGATGCACCTGGCGGTGGCAAAATGGCTGTCGGATACAGCTAGAAAACCTCACATCCTATGCCCATACATGGCCCAGGGCATACACACTACTGCATGGCCTTGCCCGTACATGCTATAGTTGATAACCATCCCTGCGAATAACGTCCGGCTAGCCATTGTCCCATGTGTATCACATGTGCAACACAGGCGGTACGTGGCAGGATTTTGAACTGCTGTACAGTGCCGTGTAGATGTATATGGCAAAACACATGCATGCAAAGGTTTCCGTGCGCATGTCTGCATTGTCACTGCTCATGTCCGTTAAGGCAGTGTATGTGTTGATATGTGACATATACACAGCATCAAGGTCAATAGCATTACTGTGGACACATCCAGGCATGTGCTGATAGGTAAGAACACCAGTACAGGCAAACAGACATGCCCACATCAAGACAGCATTCACATGGAGTATGAACAATGTAATGAGGTGACACACATATATGGTGATGATATCCAATGCATAACGGGTGTTACATGTGTGTGACACAAACATGTCAGTCGTGTCAGTGTCATGACGATTTGCAAAGATAACTGTTCATATGTACTAGATTTAATACAAATGTATGTGCAGCTGTATCTCTGTACATCTCTGTGATACTGTGACCTGTCTCCATCATTATGTCTTCCAGATAATGCCTCGTTCACACCTGCCAGAGTATAGCTACCTGGAGGATGATGCCCTCTTACCGTACCTCCATGATAACTATCAAGTATTGTTCAGCCATGTGCCACAGCATGCCCAGCAGCGTGATGACCTGTGGCAGGAACTTCGCAGGAGGGTAATGATGTGGGTGGCCATAACCGCACCTACCAGCAGGTGCGCAGACACTGCACGGACCTGATACAACATGTGAGACAGCGTGCCAATGCAATCGCCAGGGAACAAGGTAGAACAGGTGGTGGGCCACCGACCCAGCCCCCACTCACATCTACCAAGGAGCTACTGGCCAGCCTGGGGACACCCTCAGAATAGCATCCACAAACACTAGCTGCCATCATGGAGGTGGGTGTCTCCCAACCACCGAGTCTGGAGTTGCCTGGTAAGTCACTACTGCACATATAACTATTATATCCTATTTAGTTGCATGTGTCACTGTACAATATGTAATGTAACATCATATGCAAGGTATGTTTACACACATGCCGCATACTATAGTATGCTATCCTGTGTATGCACACATGTGCATACTATATGCTATTGTACAGGCGGATGTGTTAACATGCACAGTGCACCCTGTAGTAACATGCATACTGCTCAGACAAGCTCCACGTGGGTTTACAGAGTGGTCCTAGCAGCAAGGAACTCGAAAAAGCGACTACCTTCTGGATTTAAGTATCTTTGCTTTTTTTTCACTGGAAATAGCTTCTGTAGCTTACTTTGAACTAGCCTGAACTGTTTGTTAACTGATTACTGCATTTATTTTAAAATCTGCACTTAAAGTTACATTTAGTCGAATTTGATCGAAAGTTTGCTTGTTTGTTTGTTTAATTTAACTGTGGAGGCTGCCCACTAAAGTGTGCTAGCCTGTGTAACTAATTTATCACTGTCTCTGCATTTTCTGTGTGTTTCTACAAAAAAAAAAATAAATAAATAATCCTTGTTTTCCCGCCTTCCTCGACTAGTTTAGACCAGTATACAGGCATTGCTGTATTCAGGGCTGTGGTGTAGTTCCTGTGTTGTCCATTACCTTACTTGGATAGAAGGAAGTTTCTTTGCTCACCAGTGGGAGTGGGGAGCCTTGAGCAGCCTACCTGTCCTTGAGGAAAGTGACCTCAGCACAAGAAGCTGTAGTAATTGGTTGTTTGGGACCATTCCTAGCTCTTTTGTAGTTCACTGCTTAAAATCCGCCTCTGGGCGTTTTTTTCTGGCTATACTGCTCAGACAAGCTCCACGTGGGTTTACAGAGTGGTCCTAGCAGCAAGGAACTCAAAAAAGCGGCTACCTTCTGGATTTAAGTATCTTTGCTTTTTTTTTTCACTGGAAATAGCTTCTGTAGCTTACTTTGAACTAGCCTGAACTGTTTGTTAACTGATTACTGCATTTATTTTAAAATCTGCACTTAAAGTTACATTTAGTCGAATTTGATCGAAAGTTTGCTTGCTTGTTTGTTTAATTTAATTGTGGAGGCTGCCCACTAAAGTGTGCTAGCCTGTGTAACTAATTTATCACTGTCTCTGCATTTTCTGTGTGTTTCTACAAAAAAAACAAAGAAAACAAAAAAATAATCCTTGTTTTCCCGCCTTCCTCGACTAGTTTAGACCAGTACACAGGCATTGCTGTATTCTGGGCTGTGGTGTATTTCCTGTGTTGTCCATTACCTTACTTGGATAGAAGGAAGTTTCTTTGCTCACCAGTGGGAGTGGGGAGCCTTGAGCAGCCTACCTGTCCTTGGAGGAAGTGACCTCAGCACAAGAAGCTGTAGTAATTGGTTGTTTGGGACCATTCCTAGCTCTTTTGTAGTTCACTGCTTAAAATCCGTGTTTGCGGCTTTCTGTGATGTGTGCATAGCAGCGCGGTTAAACAAGGTTAAACTTGGTTAAACAAGGTTAAACTTTTTCTGGCTCTGCCAAGTCTGCTCTTCAATTTTTCCCTTAGAACTGTTCTACTTGCAATCTAAACAGCCTATACTCTATCTGAAAAGCTCAGCACTTGCTCCTAAAGCATTTTTATACAGGTAAAGCACTCTTAAAAAAAGAAAGTACTTCATTCACCTAAATTCTGTTGAGTACCCATTTCCCTATAGGTCCTTTCTGACTCAGTTACACAGCAATCTTTTTCACTATTTCTAGCTTGTCGAAGGGTCAGTTGCTGGCGTCCTCTCCTGTTCAGCTGGTGAATCTGGGAATCTTGAGGCAATGTTACAATTGCCTCATGTACACAGACAACCCTCTCCTCCTCCCAACAAATACAAATATATGCGAGAGATGCAACTATATAGCCAAACTGGAAGTTGAGCTCTCTCAATTCAGTACTGGCAAGACCAATCAGGAGGAGAAGGTAACCACGCACACCACAAACCCAGTCTCACATAGAACTATCACAACTGCAAACCAAACACATAAACACACAAAAACATACTCAGAGGCGCTGATTAAAAATCTACCAAAACAACAGAGGCCTCCAAAGCAGACATTGTACATGCCGGTGTGAACGACCTGAGACGTACCTCCCTGGACTACATGAAAAGAGACATAGAGGAGCTCTCTGATTATGTAGCCCAGGCCGGTATGACCCTGACCCTGAGCAGCATCTTACCCTCACCAAGAATGATGCCACAGTACAAAGACAAAATAAGAAGTTATGTACCTACCATAACGTTCCATGTTAGTTGTCTTCTCTCACCTTCTTTCTTGCTTGATGGGTTCGGAGCCGATCCCTCGGCTCCGAATCGGCACTTGCTAAGCTCGAGAGTCACTTTTACCAGCTCGAGGCAGCCCCATATCCCATGAGGCAAGGCGGTAAGTACCCAGATCTCGTTTGATGACAAAGGGCAATAGCACCAAGCAAAAAATACTTCCCAAAGGAAGAAAGAAAAACTTACAGATGGAAGAAGGACCAGGTCTGAATGGTCTTCAGCATAACAGTTTCTTATAACAAGGTCTGTCCAGGCCAGGGGGAAGGAGGGAGTGCAGAAAGAAGGCGAGAGAAGACAACTAACATGTAATGTTATGGTAGGTACATAACTTCTTAATGTTAAGTTGTCAATCTTGCCTTCATTCTTGCTTGATGGGACCGCGTCCCTAGCACCTCTATCCTGGGTGGCTCAATGGAACAAACTCTTGAGGACTGTAGAGCCAAAACTGGCTCTGTCCCTGGAGGCCAAGTCCAATTTGTAATGGGAAACAAAAGTGTGAGGAGTGGCCCAAGTGGCCGCTGCACAAATAGTGTCTAAATGAAGTCTAGCTTGAAAAGCTGTAGAAGTAGCTAAGCTCCTAGTTGAATGTGCTTTAGGTTTTGAGCACAGCTGTTTTCCCCTGAGCAGATAAATTTCAGAGATGACCGAAGAAAGCCATCTTGACAAAGTCACTTTAGAAACAGGAAGGCCTTTTTTATTATCCGCATAGGAAACAAAAAGTTGATCAGATTTTCTAAATTTTTTGTTCTGTCCAAATAATATCTAAGTTGACGGTGGACATCAAGATAATGTAGCTTTTGTTCAGCTCTATCTGAATAGTTAGGGAAAAATACAGGAGATCAATGGATTGATTCAAATTGTTCTTTGAAGCGACCTTAGGCAAAAAGGTTGGGTTAGTTCTCAAAGATACTCTGTCTTTGTGAAAAACCAAATAGGAAGTCGAACCGAAAGAGCATGAAGTTCAGACACCCTCCTGGCGATGTAATAGCCACTAGGAATAAAGTTTTCCAAGAAAGATATTTCAGGGAACAAGAAGCAGCCGGCTCGTAGTGTGGAAGAATCAAGGATGTCAGCACTAAATTTAGATCCCACTGAGGAGGAGGATTCCTGATTGGAGGTTTTAGTAGGAAAATTCCTTTCAAGAAGGCCCTGCAGAGCCTATGGGACATAATATTATGATCTGCTATCCCGACATGAAAATTGGAAATAGCAGCCAATTGAACTCTGACTGTGGAAGAAGAGGAGCCTGCATGAAAAATCTCTGCTAAGAAGTCCAGGACTGCCTGAACAGGGGCAGTAAAAGGATCAATATTCTTGGCCTTAGCCCAATAAGAGAAACGTTTCCATTTGCTTGTATAAATCCTCCTGGTAGAGGATTTTAGCAAAGCTACTATGATGTCTCTAACTGGGTTAGAGATCAAAGGAAGCCTGGCTAAGGAAGGAAGTGGAGCAACCATGCTGTGAGGTTGAGAGAAGGGATTGACCGGTGCAGCTGACCCGATTGGTGTATCAGAAGATCTGGCACTGGGTCCAGATGCCACGGCTGCACCAAAAGGTGATGATGGAGGAACAGGAACCAAACTTGTCGAGGCCAGTAAGGGGCAATGAGAATCAATTTGGCTCTCAAAGCGGTAGCTTTCTGGATAACCTGAGGGATCAGAGGAAATGGAGGAAGGCATAAAGAAGTCCCTGGGGCCAATCCTGGGTCAGAGCGTCTCTGGGGGATGGCCTGATAGAGGAAGAGGCTGAAGAAGTCTGGACATTTGCTGTTTTGGGGAGTAGCAAAAGATGCAACATGGGCGACCCCATTCCAGAAAAATCTCTTCCGCTATAGATTGCTTGAGAGACCACTCGTGAGGCATGAGAATAGCTCTGCTCAATCTGTCCGCTACAATGTTGGTTTTCCCAGGGATATGCGTTGCTACCAGAAACCGATGAGAGGAGATCGCCCATTGCCATAGTCTGGCTTCTCGACACAAGGGGTAGGACTTGGTTCCGCCCTGTTTGTTGATATACCAAACTACAGACATGTTGTCTGTGTGGACTGCAATTGTCCCTACGGGAAGAAAGTCGTTGAGGGCTTGCAGCGTTAAAAGCACTGCTCTCATCTCCAGGACATTTATGTGCAGATGGTACTCGAACGGCTGCCACGTCCCATGAACCATCCTGCCCTGATAATGACCCCCCCACCCGATCAGGGAGGCATCCGTGGTGACAGTGGCTATCGGGGATGGGGGTACAAAGTACCTGCCTTGGTGAACCTGAGGTGATGTGATCCACCAAGCAAGATGCTCTTTGCATGTCTGTGTCACCAGAATCTGGTGACGCATTGGAAGTTGCTGGTATGACCATTGTGTGAACAGCATCCACTGAAGAAGGCATGTAGAATCGAGCCAGGGAAGAAGAGTAATGGCCGCAGCCATGAGACCTAATACCTTTAGAACCATTCTGGCCTGTACTTTCTTGTTGGCCAGAATGATCCTGACATGACTCTGAATGTCTGAAACTCTTTGATCTGTAAGGGTAGCTGACATCCGAACAGTGTTTAAGTTTAGCCTATGAAGGTAATAGACTGGCAGGGCGATAAGGATGACTTTTCGAAGTTGATTGAGATGCCCAAATGAGAACAAAGGTTTATTGTGTAATCCCTGGCTTGTATAAGCTGATGCCTGGTGGTGGCTGACAGGAGCCAGTCGTCGAGATCTGGAAACATCTGGAATCCTTGACGTCTCAGGTGAGCTGTGACTACTGCCATGCATTTGGTGAACACTCTGGGGGCTGTAGTGAGACCAAAGGGCAGGGCTCTGAACTGGAAATGACTGGACCCCAGCCGAGCGGAGAAATCTCCTGGAGCGTCTGTGAATTTTGATGTGATAGTCGCATCCTGAAGATCTATTGAGCACATCCAGTTGTCCTTCTGTAAGAAGGGCAGAATTGACTGAAGAGTGACCATTGAATCTTGTCTTCCTGACAGACTTGTTGAGTCTGCTGAGATCAATATTGGTCTCCAGTCTCCCGTCTTTTGGGGACCAAAAAGAACCTCCAGTAGATTCCGGGCTCTGAATGGTCTGTTGTAACTGGCTGAATGGGTCTTTTTTGCACTAGTTTTGAGAGTTCTAACTCTGCAATTTCCCTTAGACGGTGGTACATCTGGAAGGGAATATGAGGGAAGGACTTTCCTCGAAAGGGATTATGTAACCCTTGGGTATGGTCGACTGTACCCATCTGTCTTGAGTGAGGGAATGCCAGGGTTCTGGGTACAGTGATAATCTTCCCCCGACTGCCTCCAAGGAGGGACAGCCGGGCAACATCTCAGGGATGCTGAAAGGGCTTGTCAGAGAGAGGCTCTCTGTTTCCCTGGTTTTGGACCCCCTCTGCCTCTAGGCGGCGTCTGTTGTTGTTACCCCTCTGCCTCTGGGTAAACTGACCACGTGAATCGGCGTGACTCCTTGGGATTCTGGAACCACATTTCCCACCTTTCTGTCCTTTGGGATAAGGTCTAGAAGGGGTGGAAAAACGGACTCCAACAGCAGAAAGAGTCTTGCCGTCCTGTTCGCACCTGGTCAAGGTTTCCTTCACCTGAGGGCCAAACAAAGCTGACCCATCAAAGGAGAATTTGTGAAGGATGCCTTAAAGGGATCCAAAATCACATAGCGCATCCAGGCTTGGCGTCTAAGAGCCACACCTGTACCTGCGGCTCTACTGCTCCATCCGCAGCATAAGATATTAGCCGCATGGAGGAGTTTGCAATGGAATTGAGGGTTCCTAGCTGCGAAGCAATTTTTTCTTGAGCCCCTGCAGCTGTAGGATCCTGAACTACTTCACCCAGCTCCTTAAGAATATCCCTCTGGAGTCTGGTGAAGTGACATAGGTAATTCAGCGAACGCATAGCAAAGGTTGCTGAGGAAAACATCCGCTTACTACCTATCCATGGTCCTAGAGTCCTTATTAGGAGGATGGACGGGCACGGAAGGATCTGCAAGTTCCTTCTTGGTGGCCGCAGCCACCACCATGGCATCAGCGGGGACACCCTTAGTGAGGAATTGCTTGTCACATGGGGCAGTGATAAATTTTGAAGGCCTCCTAGGGACTGGCTCTACAGAGTCAGGAGCTGCCCACGCCTTTCGTGCAATAACCTGCATAAGGGGTGAAGGCGGAGACACCCAGGAGGTGGAGGGCCGAGATCCAAATGCCTCTAGGTACACTGACTCATCCTCAGAGGGATTGTTGGTGGGCCAGTTTCCCCTCTGTTTAATTTGTTCTAGGATGTCTGAGAAGGAGACATCCTCAGAGGGGGATCTAGGGGATCCCTCTGACTCATCAAAGTCAGTATCCGAAGTGACAGACTCGGGGGAGTCTACATGTTTCCTCTTACAAGTCCTCTTGCTAGGAGGATCTCCCGAAACATCAGGAGAATCCTCGGAAGAGGGGGAAATTCCCAATGGGGAAACCTGAGGCGGAGGATCTCTGGGTCCTGTAGCAAGAGAAGTGGCAGAGATGTCAACAGGTACTATAGAGGGAGGAGCTACCGGAACAGACTGCTGACTGATACCAGTGGCCAGCACACTCTTCATCACCTCGAATGCTCCCCTCCCAGGCAGGTCCGAGAGAACCCGTTCAAGAGCTAGGAACTCCAGGGACCACCGAAGGGAAGTCTCCGAGGCAGATGTCGGAGCCGAGCTCACCAAGGCCGAGGCTCCAAGGGAAGCGGGTTCGGACAAGGGTCCGATGCCACTCACCCCTCGGAGGAGACCATGGAAGCCCGACCACGAATCCCTCTAAGGAAGGTCTCAAGAGGAGATAAGAGTAGAGGCTGAAGGAACAGAAGGGGTATCCGTCCTCCAGCCATAGCAGTAACCATTCGAAGACTCCAACTCCAAGCTCTGGGGTAGAGTTGAAGGAGGAACTGTAACGGGGTGTGGACCAACAGTCGTCTGTTGAGACGGACTATGTAACATTTGGGCCAGTACCTGTGACTTAAGTAATCTACTGACCACTCTCTCTAGGTCATGATCTGACAGTCTGGATGACCTTGAAGATCGGCTCCGATGGCTCCGTTCGAAGAAGAGGTAAAGCGGGACCCGAAAGTATCGGCCCAAGGGAAGGAGACCCCGACCTCTTCCTGGAATGAGCCATCGAACCCGATACTATAGATCCTGTCGGAGCCGACTTCTCGGAGCCGACAGGAAGCCTCGATGTATCGGCTCCAGCCGGAGCCGATACAGCCACCAAAGTAACGGTGTCGAGCCGATCGGGCCGACACCGATGCCTGCCACATGGGGGTCGGAACTGATCGGGCCGACACGAAGTGGTCGATGCAGATTCGGCACCGATAGCCATCGGTGCGAAGGCTGTTAAGCCAGAATCGGCTCCAGCGGGCCGATCTCGACTCGGAGCGAGTCGGCCGCAGGCTTAGACACAGAAGCCTGGGCCTTGGAAGATTTAGCTGATTTTGGTGGAGCCGACTTGGCGGAGAGCCCTCCGGCTTAAGAACCCCTAAGTATCAGCTTGTTGCGTCTTTCCTGCAGGACTCTCTGGCTGAAGGAATGACAAATAGCACAGGAGTCCTGCAGGTGAAGAGGCCCCAGGCAATACAGGCAAGCAGTGTGACCGTCTGTCAGAGACATCTTCTGACAGCACGAGTCACACTTCTTAAAACCTGAGACCCTCTCCTTTGACATGGTGCTTCACAAAACACACACACACCAGTCAAAAATTTAAATTAAAGAAAATACCAAAAGGTATTCCTAAAAACAAACACACACACACCCTAACAGGGAGGGATGGGATGGGTAAAGTTTGACTAAAAAATTAAAAGAGACAGGGATTTTCTGTCAGGAAATCTAAATAATTAACTTATAACTAACAATAAAAGGTTTTTTAACAAAAAGGGGCTTTAATATCAATAAAGTGAATCACTTACCAGGAGCTGGTAAAAGGAGGACCTCATAAGCGAAGCGGCAAACGAGATCTGGGTACTTACCGCCTTGCATCATAGGATATGGGGCTGCCTCGAGCTGGTAAAAGTGACTCTCGAGCTTAGCAAGTGCCGAGTCGGAGCCGAGGGATCGGCTCCGAACCCATCAAGCAAGAATGAAGGCGAGATTGACAACTTAACATTGATCAGTTTTAACAATTGGCTTAATTACTGGTGTCATTCTAAGGGGATCCAATGTCTGTCAGCTTGGGATGACATGCTTGACAAGCCACGCTGCTTCACAAGGGATGGCTTGCACCTGTCACCCCTGGGCTTCCGGATATTGGCCAAGGCTCTTGCCACCCCCATAGTGTCTTTTTTAGGCAAGGCTCAAATGACAAACCTACCTCCCTAGAAAACACAAGTGGAAAAAAACTAAGGGTAATGCTGCTCAATGCCAGAAGTCTAAACCTCAAGATGCACGCCCTCGAAGCCCTCCTCAGTATGGAGAACATTGATGTCTGTGCAGTGACTGAAACCTGGTTCAAGGCACCTGAGAGCACCCCAGCACTATCAGGTTTTACCTCATATCATGCTTTCCGACCCCAAAACTTGGACCGACCCACAAAAGGAGGGGGAGTATCCATTTTCATCAAAGATACCCACACCTCCAGGTTAGTGGCAATGCACGAAGCATCGGAGACTATCCAGGTGCAACTAACCATAGGCAAAACTGCCTTACAGTTTGTAGCATGCTACAGACCACCCTCTCAAACTCAGGAACCCCACACAGCCTTCCTGAAGACACTGGAGGGTATGAATGTCTCTCCAAATACCATCATTTGGGAAACTTCAACTACCCAAACATAGACTGGGAACATTACTCAAGCCCCAACACCCTAGCCCAAAGGTTCCTAGAATTCATAAACTCAAATGCAATGGAACAACTAGTCACCATTCCCACAAGAGGAGACAATATACTAGACCTGATCATCACAAACATGGGGACAAAATGCTCCACACCGGAAGTATATCCCTCTTTGGTAAGATCAGACCATAAATTAATCTCACTGGAAATCCACATCCGCCCCACCCCTGCACAAAGACCACAGTGAAGAACTTCTCAAAAGCCAACTTCACACTTCTTAAGACTGAAGTGGTATCCTTCAAGGCCCCTGGGCCAGTGGAAACCACAACCCACACTGCTGAATCCTTTGCAAATGCCTTCTATGGGCACCTTCAAGAATGCATGGATCATGCAATCCCAAATAAAACCAAGACCCATTCCCCAAAGGCAGGCCGGTCTGGTGGACCCCAGCCATAAACAAACTTTACAACAGGAGGAGGAAGCTACTACATGACAGAGCAAAATCCCTAAAAGGGAAGGCATCTCTGATCAGTACTAGCAAAAACTACGATCACTCATAAAATCATCCAAGGCCAACTTTGAGAGAAAATCGCAAAAGACACAAAAGACAATCACAAGGCCTTCTTTAGCTATGTTAGAAACCTGGGTGGAAACTCCCAGATATGCTCAGAGTTAGTCCAAAATGACACAAAATACACTGAACCCACTGACATTGCCAACATTCTGGCAGACAGGTTTAGTGCAAATTTCTCCTCCCCTCCCCAAAGGAGAAATAACTATCCCAGCAGAGTGTAGCCTCCCTAACATCTCAGATGCCCAGGTGAGAGCCGCCCTCTCTAAAGCTAAAAACACAGCATCAATGGGACTGGATGGTGTCCCGGGCTGTGTGCTACATGAACTCCAAGAGGAACTAAACCCACACATAAGGCTGCTGTTTAATCTTAGCCTTACTACAGGATCGTGCCCAAAGAGTGGCGTACGGCAACAGTGGTCCCACTTCACAAAGGTGGTGCTTCTACGGACCCTGGAAATTACCGCCCCATAAGCTTGACGAGCCTGGTCTGCAAAGCTATGGAGAGGATCATTATGGAACTCATAAACAAAGACATTGGGGACCTACAGACATTGGATCCTACCCAATTTGGCTTTGTCAAGGGCAGATCCTGCCCTTTTGACTTGGGCGACCTTTTTTAAACAGTCACTAAGGCCATTGATGAGGTAAGGCAGTTCACACAGCCTACCTTGACCTTGCAAAAGCCTTTGACACAATACCCCACTCGGGCATCATAGACAAACTCACCAGCTTAAATGTAAACCCACATGTCACAAGATGGGTTGCAAACTGGCTCAAGGACAGAACCCACAGGGTCAGAATTGCTGGAGCTATGTCAGACTCTAAGCCAGTCACAAGCGGTGTCCCACAGGGCTCAGTCCTGGGACCCCTCTTGTTCGGCATTTATTTTTCCGAGGTATAGGCAAACATAGGAGGATTGTGGCTGACAAAGTTCGCAGATGACTGCAAACTGGGCGCCATAATTGAAACTCCAGCGGACACAAACATCCTTCAGAGAGGCCTCATAGAAACGGATAATTGGTGCCAGAGCCATGGCCTTAAGCTGAACGCCAAAAAATGTATAGTCATACCCTTTGGGAAAAACAAGGTACCGACAAATTACCACATAGGTGGAAATCCATTAAGTACGGAAGAGGTAATCAGGGACTTAGGGACCCAGGTTGACAGAAACCTCTCATTTGACACTCATATTGCCAAAGTGGTTAGGAAGACCTTCTATATTGCCCACCTTATCATGAAGGGTTTCACATCTAGATCAAGAGAGGTCATTGTGCCCCTGTACTCTTCTCTTATCAGGCCAATGAGTGAGTACAATGCCCCATTTGGGATGTATCTCACCCGACACCTGCAGCAGTTGGAAAGACCCCAAAAGTTCCTCACCAAGAGGATAAAGGGTCTTAAACATATGTCATATGCTGCCCGACTGAAAAAACTCCAGCTCTATTCAGTCGCATACCACCTACTCAGAGGTGATCTGTGCCTGACGTACAAGGCCATGTCCAATCCGGAATTAATGGACATGCTCCACCTCAGAAAATCCATATCCATCAGAGCCACAAGAACAAGAGACTTAAACCTCAACACAGAAATAAATAGGACGTGCTGGAGGGACAGATTCATAACCCAGAGGCTCCCTACACTCTGGAACAGAATCCCAGTCCATGTTAGGCAGAGCCTCTCACTGACTCTATTCAAGAGAAATCTTGACGAGTGGGTGGGAGATCGTAGGTTTACCCCGGGGGTCATCTCTGTGTCACTACTAGACAGAGGCACAGTAAACTAAACCCTAAAAGGGCGTAGTATTCTCATCCTAAGGGGTGGTGAAAGCCACACACACTCTGGCTAGGCTTATAAATGCACTAGGGCAGATAGCCTAGTACGAACCTATGAACCTATGTAGCTGTCATACAGTCATGGATAATGTTCAAACTGCTGTGTCACCCCTATACAGGTACCTCTGGCGTGCCGCACAGACATCAGTCCATTGCAGGTGAGACAGTTATCAGTATCAGGCATGTTAATGCATAGATCTATTCGCCATGTGGCCAGTTAACACATGTACACATAATGTATGGTCCAGTCACTATATACAGGTCGCATCTGTCATCAATCACACTGGCTACCCATGTGCAATATATACAAACTAAATGAAACACCGACATGAAACCACAGTATCTGTCATTGCTAGATGTGTGGACAGCTGTGCATACAACGGTGGAGGTGTTGTTCAATATAGTAATATGTACTATACATTGGAACAACACATGTGTGGTATGCAAACAGTACCACACAGTGAGCTGGGATATGGGCAGCCCACAGGATTCACCATTGTGGAATATGCCCCTGCAATGGGTGCACACATTGTGATGTGCCATCTGACATGTCCCAGACATGTAGTGTTCCGGCTGCAACATTGTCTCACTATCCCATAATACATACCCCACATACCAAACATACAACCCTTTGTCTGCATAACCCTGTGGACAGTGGCGTATCTGACATCTATGGGTGTATGTCATATGGGACAACACAGACATGTGAGATAGACGGCCATCACAAACATTTGGCCAACACATGTTCACACATGGCCATGGAGGATGGTCAGAGACATGTAGCAACACACAGTAGATGTGATGTGTATACACCCTGTTGCACATTGTCCACACATGGTCCAACTATAGCCTTTGTTGAATGGTTATATAGTTGATGTGGAACACTGGACATCCTAAAAGCCTGTGCACAGCTTGTGGAGGTATCACTTAATTCGACCATATAAGATGTGTTGAACATCATAACTGTATCACAGCATGACAGTAATCATCTGTACAGCTTCCACAGACATAGACACCACATCAGGCCACAGATACCGTACATTTCCCTTGCTGCTGTTGGACATCACTGTCAGCCGTGCACCTAGTGTGTGTGGTACATAAATGTCATGTGGGACATGGTGTATTGACAAGTCTGCCATGTGTGGACACGGTTGCCAGGCAGCTACCTGTCACGTGACACAACATGTGTATACACAGTGTATACACCTCAGCGACGTGGGTCACAATCCACAGTAGTTATGTAATGTGTATGCACGCAGTCATAGCTATGCACAGTGTGTGTATTCCACACTGTATAGCAATATAGACGCCTCATAATGCCATGCAATGGCACAGTGTCTGTACTTCACACTGTATAGCAATGTGGACGCCTCATACTACCCTTTAATGCTCATGCACATCTGCTAAAAGTGCATTCTATCTGTAGGGCATACAGACAACACTGCAATGTGATACCCATTACACTGCTGTACATGTGTCAGGACACCATTGTGTCAGACATGTATGCATGTCAATGCACACATCAGCAGATTACATGTCATACTACATGTTAATGTCAAGGTCACATCAGCCATGTGTACTGTTAACCTGTGCTAGTCCACATGGTGTATCACAGGGATGCATGCTTACTACCATGATTGTGTGGACTGCATGGCTTCTGATATGACACCTGCTTGCTGTTGTGTGCAACCCAGGGATGTATGCTAACTACCACTATTAATGTCTGAGCTGCATGCCGTCTGCTGTATCACATGCATGCTGCATGCCTTCTGTCAAATCACATGCATGGTCTGTCTCTGTGTCTGTGTGTGTGTATCTGTCTCTGTGTCTGTCTCTGTGTGTGTGTCTGTCTCTGTGTGTGGGTCTGTCTGTGTGTGTGTCTGTCTCTCTGTCTCTGTCTCTCTGTCTCTGTGTCTGTCTCTGTCTGTGTGTCTCTGTCTCTGTGTCGCTGTCTCTCTGTGTCTGTGTCTCTGTCTGTGTGTCTGTGTCCCTATTGTAATGTAGAGTCTTTCTTTGCATTCACAGGTGATGTAGGTACGTTACCCTCCTGCGGTCCATCTGATGTTAGTGTCCCCACAGACTCTAGCAGTGATGAACATATGCATGAGGTACAGGCAAGGTTGTCAGAGGCTGAATCTGTGCCAATGGTTGCCATCCCAGCTATATCCCCCTCTTCTCCGCACACAGTTCTCATGCCAACACATACCCCATCACCAGTGGCCATAGAGGAAGGACAGTCAGCGTGTGTTAGCTTGGAACAGGAACATGTGGTGGCTACAGAGGTGTGTCTTCACACCATGGTTTCAGTGTAATGACTGCAGATGTGCCACACAGGCATGTGGCCAGTGCTGCTCGTAGGAGGACCTCTGGCAGACATGCACCTGCAGGACAGAGCGCAGCAGCTAGTGCCATGAGACGCATGTTTCAGACTGTAATGGCGGCACAGGCACGTGCTGAACGGCAGAACAGAGAAGGGCAGAGGCTTTAGAGGGCTGCTATCCATTTTTTAAACGACAACATCCAGGCATTGGCAAATGCTCAACAGCGGATTGCTGACGTTCTGGACAGGCGATTGGGTGACATGGTTGGAATCCTTGACCATGGCATGGCAGTCCGCGAGTGTGAGCTGTCTGTGCTGGAACATCTGTTAGTGAGGCGTAAGCCACGTGGATGTAGGCCTGCTACACCACCTGGTGCAGGTAAACGTGAATGAGCTACCTCACATGCCCGCTCCCACAGTGCCGGTAGCAGTAGCAGTGCAGCTGGTGCTGCTCTGTCCA
Organism: Protopterus annectens; assembly: GCF_019279795.1. Classification (NCBI taxonomy): domain Eukaryota; kingdom Metazoa; phylum Chordata; order Ceratodontiformes; family Protopteridae; genus Protopterus; species Protopterus annectens. The sequence continues at coordinate 1,389,525,681 of NC_056729.1, forward strand.
CACCAGGACACAGCAGGCCACGTGGACATGGCCCTGGATGTTCCCAGTGGGGACACGGTTCCAGTGGACATGTGTCATCGGACAGTAGCCAATCTGTACCTCTGCCTGGTAATGCCTGTGCAACCCCTGGCAGGCACAGGTCACGTGGCCTTGGCCGGACACAGTGAGCTGTACATCCTGGTCTGTACAATCTGGAGCTGTCAATAATACCCCTGTGTAGGCCGGACACATGGCAGAACTGTGTGCACACATACACGCACACAGCAGAAACATCTGTAGGGCACTGCAACACCCACATTCATAACAACCACACATGTCCAATCAGATCACCAGCCCTAACCCACACACATGATGTCATCCACTGGTGCAGCCTATGCCACTGGCAAACATCATCACCCTGTGCATATGATGATGCCTGTGCCGCATCCCTGTCATCCACACCATCGGTGCAGTGACATGCTCATATGGTCTGATGCACAGGGTGAACAGAATAGTGAGATAAGTGTATAATACATTTGTTGTGTACTGTTTACACACACCAGACATACCAGGTAGTACAGGTTTAGAATGCATTGTTATATGTTCACAGTATGTGTCTTGGTGACAACAGTAACAGCATGTTGGTAATTATGCCCTGCTTCCCTCCCTAAGGTCTAATTGCATGTGCCATTACGTTACAGTGTTCGCATTTAGAGTGCATTGCTGTATGTTCACAGTATGTGTCTTGGTAACAACAGTAACAGCATGTTGGTAATGATGCCCTGCTTCCCTCCTTAAGGTCTAATTGCATGTGCCAATAAGTAGCAGTGTTTGCAGTTTCCCATGTGTAAATGTGGAGTACTCACAGGCATGTATGGCAATACCAGCATGCTATACGTAGCCTCAACCTCACTGTTAGAAAGGCTACCATTCCACAGATATCCACACATCTACTGATCCAGAAGCATGTGAGCTGTTTAATAGGCTACAGTGGCTAGAGACGTGACATCCATACCGGGTCACATCACAGGTACAGTGACATGGTGGTGGTGGGGGGGGGTTACACAGCAGTCTGGCTGATGTCAAGGGTAGAGGCCAGTTGATAGCATGAGGCCTCACTGTGTAGCAGTAATACACTGTCACATTACAGGATGAGAACACGCACAGACATACACAGAAACACACAGTAACATGCCCACACTCACGGGGTCAACAACACTATAACGCACACTCGATAGTGTTGAGGTGAGGACCCCTGCCTATGTGGTAATCACCTTCACAGTACTGTGCACCCACATGACGCGACACAGGGAATGAACATGTACAGGTAGCCAGTAAGGCTGAGACCGACGGCATCAACAGGGTAGTAGATTGCATCACCATGAGGGGTTAGGGATCCTGTCTGTTCTGTATGGTAGCATACACCCTCACTCCATGGACCAGACAGCCATACATGCATACATACACACACACACACTGTGGAGTCCACAAATGTCATTCACATACAGATAGCTGACATGTGTGTGATACACACACCACCCCTACCTATGTCTTGCTTTCTACACTGCAGTATGTACAGATCTCTACAACAGTGTACAGGGGTGTATAACAATTGGGATGTATTCCCCACCATAAGTGGCATATATGGTCACACAAGCAAACACACATGGCAGTACGGTGAATCATACACCTGCTATATGATGATACGTCTGACAGACATGCAGCAGTATTGGCCGCATTATGTGTACCGACGCTACCTTCGGCAATTGTGCTGCTATATGCACACGGGAGGACGTAAGTGTTACAGGTGTCAAGTGATTTACAGTCAGTAACACCCTGACCGCTGTGTAGGTTGTATGTCTTCACCTTCAAGTAACAGTAACATAGCGTACTGTTTGCACATGTCATGGTAGGATGGCTTGTGACACACCTGTGAGCTGTCTTCAGCAAACATCCATCTGCAAAGGTGGACCACCACTTTATGTACACACATGTACATCCTACCGTACTGTCAGTATTTCACCATATACAGGTGTCAGTGATGGGGCTGCATTGCAACTGCATGTTGTAGTTAGACACAGATGAACTGCATACATCAGTTACTGCACATGCATGGTAGTTGAATGCACACCACTACATGTATATGTGTGTTGGTCCTACATTCCTGTCATGTAGCCATGTTTGTATGCATTGCAATTGGTGGACATGTGTGATGACATACATGACACATGGACTGTTGTATGATATGATAGTTGTCATGGGTAACTAGTACAGAGGGAATGTTACCTCAGTCAACATTGCTACCTTATGTACTGTTAGCATTCAACAGCCATGGACCTACCTTCCATGTGCATGTGTGTGATTACTGTAGCCACTTGTCTGCAGGGAGGACAGCAAAAGCTATGCTATGTACATATGTGTTGTGTGTGTGGGCCATGTACATATCCACGGCAATTACATGTATGTCATATCCAAACATGAGTGTTTTTTGGTGTACAGCAACAGTCATCTGTTACAGCTGTAAAAGACCCAGGGCTCCTGTTATGTGTAGAGCTGACCTGGTTATGAGCAGTGGTATCATTGCATTGCATAACACATGATGGAACCCTGTCAGTACATGTGTAGTCTGCACAGTTGCTGTAGACCTATGTACAGTTCACTGGTCATGAGTAACATGGTGTTGTAGTAATGTATGGATGTGTGTTGTTGGTCCAAGGACATGGTGATGTCTGAGGGCTACATAGTAGAATGCGGCATTTACCACTGTGATCTGCACCTGAGACATCTTTGATGGCTCTTGAGTGTGTACTGGTCAGTACATGTGAGTGGCCTTCATGTACGTGGGGACACTGACACCTAGAGCGGTCTGTCATGGTCTTATGGCCCACATGTCTGTATCTGAGGTATACGGTGGTAGTGCTATTGTGCACAAATGTGTCATATGCCAGGTGTTCCTCACTGCAGAGATGCACGTATTCCCCATTGTTGGATCTGGATTGTCAGCTGTGATTACGAACGCTACTCATCTAGCACTGACGACCGGTGTCAGATATATGTAGTGCAGCGTTCGTGCTAACAATGTTCACTATCGACACACTGTGCCCTGCCGTGTTTAGAATCCGTGTGCATACAAGACAGCCCTTCGCCACTAAGTGTGTGAGCATGCCCAGTGACACCTTGTGTCGGTTATGTGCCTCTGTGTATGGGCATGACCATTGAAATCCTGTATAGCGATAGTGGTCATCTAGGCAACAGATGTCCATACCCCACGACAGGATGGATTCCTACATTGAACACACTGG